>NW_019170070.1:0-194806 GCF_001792695.1 Aspergillus bombycis
AAATTATCGGATATTATATATATTATTTTAAATTGCTAGAATTATAGTATATTTATCCAGTTATATCAATTACTCAGTTAGAATCTATATCTATTGATAACAATCCCTACAACTGTATATTGATCTATCTATCTAATATCAAAGATAAATATTTTTCTGATAAAGAAAATTATTATAAAGTTATAGATATACTCGACAAGTATACTATTATATACAGCCGCTACCGCAAGTCTATTATATAATATCTCGTCCGCTGGAAAGGCTATAGTATAGAAGATAATTAATAAATTAATACTGATAATATCGCCGCTGAAGATTTTATTAAAATATATAAAGAATATAATATTTAATCAATTCTTCTTTTTCCTCTTCTCTCCCACCCCCTATTTTCTATTTACAGTTTTATTATATTGTTTTCCTAAGTTGTATATATTTAAACCGACGAGATTATTATTATCTTAAAAACAGCTAAATATAGTGTATTGAGGTATACTTAGGTGATTAGTTCTACTTTTAATATTCTACCGATATAGCTTTACTATCTTTGTAATTGTCCTGAGATCTTAGTTAGCTATATCTCTTGTCTTTTATTTTCACTAAATAAACTATTATAATCAAAATAATTATCATTCATTCAATCAACGAAATCGGCTATACTCTGTAGAGAATTACTACTATGTTTATAGGATATTATATAAAGAAGCTATTTCCCCTCTACTAAAAAGGGTCGACAATCCTCTATCCTTCAATCCTGTAGCTATCTTATACTTGTCATTACAGGTCTGTAATATAATTATTGTTCTATTATTAATTATTACTTATTCAATATTTATAATTTATTTAATATTATAGCCCATTAGGAGCAGAGTAATTCAATCATATTTATTAATATATCTGTTATTCAGTTATTTTATTTTATATTTTTACCGTATGCCTGATTGATCCTTGGCTGCTTCATGAGCTCTCTTGGCACAGGTAATTTCCTCTACCAGTGGTTCATTTGATAGAGCTTGATGTGCTGCTTCATTCCCTGCTATCGTCTTGTTATGACCCTGACCAGACCCAAGATGCTTATTGTCCCAGCCCCATCCAGTAAGATATACCCCAACGAAGAATGTCTGCATCCCTGGTCTTTGCTGAGCTGGAGGATGTTCATCAAGATACCGCAATTTTATTCCCTTACCCATGATCTTTCTAGCAAGTATTTCCTTCGCATTTAAAACGGGCTTCTGTATGCCAAGTTCCGAAAGCTTTGGAAGCCATAACTGCGTCAACCATTTTTCAACCACTCTGTAGCCATCTACTGGATCAGATATGATAGCTGCGGCCACATAGGCCTCGAAAATGTCCGCCTTGGTCTTCGTCCACCGTTTTGGCTGCTTCAAATAGTCCTGTGGCACTGTAGCCTTGCTGTCAAGACCATATCCCGTCGCGTACTCGGCGAGAGTTTCATTCTTTACAAGGAGTTCTCTGATCTGTGATATCCGCCCCGAAGGAATTTCTTGAAATCTTCTCCATATGAGCTTCGTAGCAATGAGTTCTATATATGCGTCTCCGAGAATTTCAAGTCGATCGTAGGTTTTCTCGGTATCGTTGCCCACACCCGGATGCGTGAAAACAGCTCTTTCCAAGACTTTATCCATAATAGGAGGTAACATGGGCAACCTTTCTTGCGTACACACTACTCCAGTCGAGGAGTCAGTCAATATATGGCCATTGCGAGCACTCGCAGTTGATAAATGGCTCTTTGCGCGACGTAGGGCCTCCTCTAGCTCGAAAGTTGCCTTAAGGACATCAGGGCTAACTTCAACATCATGAGCTTGTAGGTGGCGATAATTTATAAGAGTATCACTCAAAAGATCTGATATCACAGTAAAACAAGATCTAGTCTCGTCTTTGTCCAAAGCATTGTTATCCAAGACCGGGCGATCAAGCTTGAAAGGTCAGTACTGAATAAAACTTTCTCCTGGAAGGTGCGTACCTTAACCTTAGCTTCCTTGGTATAAGTATTAGTAGAGGTTGAAAAAACGGACTTCCTTTTACGGCCCATTGTTACGGCGCATTAATAGTAAAAAAAAGTGGCATTTAAATCCTGTATGTATTCAGAAAATACTACCAGGGTCATCATATCACGTGACGGCGATAGTCAATAGGCCAATGTGTCGGTCTGGTGTTTCTTATCCTCTTAGCCTCATATACCCAAATATGGCGGCGCCCTACAGTCGTATTCTGGACCTTGCTAAGGTATTACCTCATGCACAAGCTGTGTCTTTTTGTGTAATCAACTGTGAACTGATGGTAATGCTGCTTGTAGGTCCAATGTCGAATCTTTTCACTTAACTTTAATCCGCAAAGGTTACGGCTGGGAAATAAGGTCCTTCGACAGCGACTTCGCGGCCCAACGCTTGCAGAATGGTATCCGAAAAAGGCTGTTTCTTTCCGTGATTTACAAGACAGTTACAAGCCTCTCGGCTTAACCATGTTTGATGAAGCAGAGGATGACAGAGAGGAGGCGATCCAAATGTATGTTATCCCTGGTCCTGTAATGCAACATGTACTCACAATTACAAATTAGTGCGAAGCTTCGAGGAAAGGGTCGGCCAAAGAAAAAGAGAACAGCCGCTGGTAAGACAACTCAAAAGGAATACCGTCTTCATGCTGCGGTCACTAATCCTTGGATAGAATCGAGATCCGCAAAGAAAAAGAAATAGAAAAGAAAGGACAGGCATTACCTCTGATCTCATACTAAAAACAATAATTTTGAAGTCTTTCTGTATTATATCTCATGTTGGAGTCCACATGGGCGCAATTTTGATTCATCAGATTTATTCTGAAATACTCACAGGTGCTCATTACTTACCCTTTATGACTATGAATCTTCACTCAGTCCGATCTGAACTTCAGAGATATACATGGAAGCTCAATTGGGAATTACTTGAAACCCTCAAAGATGACCTCTGTAGGCTTGGGTGTGCCCTATGCAACTGATTTCCCCTTTAATTTTGAATATGTTTTAAGCCTACACTCTCACGGTTTCTACCGAATCGGAGAAAACAAAGGCTACGTAGACTTAGATTTTGAAACTCAGATATGTTATGGTAGATCACTCGTTCATAAGATAAATATTAAGTATAGGGGCTACAACTGATCAGTTCCTCGCGCTACTGGTGTTTTGTAAAAAAGCCTCGCCGCCCTGCAACTAGCTGGGTAGATAATACGTAGTTTATACGAGGTAATAATTGATATTTCAATGATCCTCATTATGTTATCAATACAAACACAGGCAAGTCTCTGTATCAGCACGTGATATATTGACGGGTAAATGTCACAGGATGTACCTTAACGAAACCACGACTGATTTTACACCTGAATCCTCTGATCAAAGCAACGCATTACATTGGTCTTCACTTTCACCAATAACTTGTCTATCATATGCCCAATAGTGTGAAACAAGTAAAGCATACTAGGTTGCCGCTCGAGCATATCTCTTGTTTAACGGGCTTTCCTAATGAGGTCAAGCAAGAACCAATTAAGAAGGGCAAGGAAAAAGGCCCTGAAAACACAGGTCCGTTTATTACAGCGCAAACCTCAAGAGGAAACTGACTTTCTCTAGGCTACCGAAGCGACACTCAATGAAGCACATACGAAATCTCAGACAGAGGTGGCTCTATCGACTGATGTCTCACGAGGTAGTGGCGAGCAAGGACATAATGCTGCGTCTCCAGATCTAGAGGACCCGTTATGGCAAGTATATAAGCATATCATTAACAGATTTGATGAGGTCGGGGATAACCCAACATCGACAAAAGAGCTCGAAAAGCCGGAAATCTATTTTGATGATGACGATGAAATCCCGGACGAAGAAGAAAAGGTGCCCAAACTCTCAAAAAGAAAGCGTAAGGAACTGAATAAGCTTTCTGTTGCTGAATTGAAAGCGATGGTTCGAAGACCAGAAATTGTCGAGTGGACAGACACATCGGCTCCCGATCCTCGGCTACTTGTTCACATAAAATCTCATCGCAATGTTGTCCCTGTCCCTTCACATTGGTCCTTAAAACGAGAATACCTCTCTTCCAAGCGGGGAATTGAGAAGCCGCCTTTCGCGTTACCCAAATTCATTCAGGAGACTGGGATTTCGGAAATGCGCGATGCTGCCCTGGAGAAGCAAGAGCAAGCAACACTGAAACAGAAGCAAAGAGAGAGGGTCCAACCAAAGATGGGAAGATTGGATATCGATTATCAGAAACTATACGAAGCATTTTTCCGATTTCAAACTAAGCCGGAACTTACTCGTTATGGCGAGGTTTACTATGAGGGTAAGGAATATGAAACCAACCTTAGACATTTACGGCCAGGTGAGCTTAGCGCTGAGCTCAAGGAAGCTCTCAATATGCCACCTGGTGCCCCCCCTCCTTGGTTAATCAACCAACAGAGGTATGGTCCACCTCCATCATATCCGGCTTTGAAGATTCCAGGTCTCAACGCCCCCCCCCCTCCTGGTGCCATGTGGGGATACCATCCTGGTGGCTACGGAAAGCCACCAGTAGATGAACACAATCGTCCCCTCTATGGTGGTGATATATTCGGTGTGTTGCAACCGCAACAGACAATGCAGCAAGGCGAGCCTGTTGAGAAGGATCTCTGGGGTGAGCTACAAGAACCTGAGCCTTCTGACGAGGAGAGTGAGGATGAAGAAGATGAGGAAGACGAAGAGGACATGGAAACGGGCGTGCAAACTCCTAGCGGACTTGAGACGCCAAGTGGGTTAGCATCATCCGTTCCCTCTGAGTTAGCTGGTGAAGAAAATGTTTCGGGGGAATTTGACGTGCGCAAGCACTATCGAGGCACGCAGACAGAAGAGTCTGTAAGTCATAAGAGCGCTTTTCAAGTTATCCCAGAGCGACAGGCCAATGTGCGGGGCTTCTTCGGTGGCGACAGGGTATATGATCTCGCTGCGCCTCCAGAAAACTTGGCGGTGCTTGGTGCTGATGAACAAAACCGGAAGCGGAAGAAGCCCGGCGACGTTGATGTCTCTATGGATCCAGATGCTCTACAGTCAAGTGAGGGATTTAGCAAAGAAAATGTTCGAAAGCTTTACGAATCCCAGAGGCAGCAGGAAAACAATTCTAGTTGGGGGTTCCAGGAAGATCTAAGCGATATGATTGCCCAGGAAAGTCGGAAAAGGCTCAAAAAGGAAGAAGAAAAACGAAACCGGCATTGAGGTCGTTTCCAGACTAGTTTTTACCATGCATGCTTTACAGCACCTGTACCAATAAAGTCATTGTTCTCGGCCCTGCATTTCTTGAAATTCATAATGTTGTAGAAAAGCATAATGTCCACAAATCTTCCATGCTTTTCTTGACTGATTATTCTGAAAGCAAGGCCCAAAGCGCAGTGGCTACTTTTCAGGGGCATAACTGCCGAATAAGTACTGATAGTGTATTTTGTGATCCCTCCATTCTTCGACCTCTCTTAAGCTATAGTAGACCGGTTAGTCTCCTATTAAAGATTTAATTCTTGTCAACAAGTGTAGTCCATCAAGTAAGAGTATGTTGGGCTGAAGAGAGAGAGAGAGACTGAACTGTGCTGTATGCTCGAAAATCAAACAACATCGGTGGTTCAGTCATGTGATACTTGCCCTGTCAAAAGGTCTAGGACAGGTATGACAGGTTCTCGGTCCATGCCCATTACCTGGTATCAGGTGTAGCTTCAATCATCCCTTTTGTTTCCAGCCTAAATAATAGCTGCCTATTCATTGTGATACTTTCTGTGCAGTCCGGTGACCTTGACATTACGAACTTTTGTCTGTTTATCTCCGCATGGACTGGGATCGCAACAGACGGTACATGTTTACGCCACCCCCCTTCTTTACCATTTTTATTCTTCTCTCTTATACCCTAAGTTGACAGTCTTGTCTTGAAACCTGGGCTAACGAATTACTCATAGATTTGACGATCACCGTGGCGGAGAGAGCTATCGCCCGGCAGGTCCTCGTGGTTATATTAGACGCAGTAGATCGCCACGGAATCGTTCCCCTCGTCTAGTAGCTGACACATGGGTGCCATCCTCAAGTCGGCCATATGGTCGCGGACGCAGTCGTTCACCTCCCGCTTTTAGGGGTCGCTCATCCCGGAGCCCGTCTTTCTACAACAGAGATAGCGGCCCTAGCTCATACCTGAAGACATGCTCTCCCCCAAGAAGATTCTCACCCAGACGCGAAGGACGACCCAGGTCTCCTGCTCCTACTTCCTGGCGTGTAAGATCACCGTACGCTGATAGTCGACCTCGTGACTTCTCCCGGAATCGGAACATGTCAAAGCGGCTTCGAGATCCATCACCTAACCTAGATTTTAGACCAGCCAGAAGAGAGCGCCCTGCGCTGACTGCATCTGACCAGTACACTAGACCAGCTTCACCTTCCAGGCGTAGCTTGTTGCGAGATAATTTCGCTCGTGGACAGATGGTACCTCGCTCTCGGAGTCCTATCCAAGAGGGTCGTAGGGACCGCCATACAGAGAACTATATAGCCCACAGACGACGATCACCGTCCCCCCGTGGGGTTCCTTCTGCATACACCTCTGCCCCTGGATCGATTTCTAATTCGAGACGGTCATCACCATTCCTAGACAGGGCTAGTGGTTTCCAGTTCGACAACAGGCTTAGGTCACCGGCATCTCAGCCAGTTTCCTGTCGTCGCTTATCGAAGAATTCAGAACATTCGCCATCCCATCACGAGCATGCAATATTGAGCAAAACCAAGCCGATTCAAGATGCAGGGCGTGATTTTCCGCTCATGGATGGAGCCGGCTGCTCTTCAGAGAAAGGATTGGAATCTGATATTTCGGGTCGGGCTCCTTCCCTCGAAACCCAGGGGAAAGGCTTTGGTGAATCAAATCAAGCGCATTCTGGCAGTATTCCAAGCTACCCAAGGGCATATAGCGCAGCACAGGATCATTCACCGCCATCTGGTCCCTCCCATGGGCCCAAGTCTTTGTCTTCGCAAACTCACAGCTCAAATGTATCCCTGCTATCGGCTCCCACTCGTCCTCGCGGAGGGCCGAGCTTCAAGGAAAACGTTTGGACCAGTGCTCCCGCCCGCCGTGGGCCCATGTCGGCTGGGACCTATGGGCCCCCGACTGGTCCGCGCAGTGGCCATATGTCAGGGCCGGGTGTGGATACTCATCGTCATCCTACTTATCGCCAAGGAAGTGTTACAGGAGCCCCATATCCTCGTACCCCGAGGTACATGAATCATCTTACGGGCCTTTGTTCGATTATATCAGGGGGAAGATGCTTCCCGTCTGACCTAGATGCCCTCACGGAAAAGCGCCTTTGGCAATTAGACGCAGACAGGGATCGGCTTATGGAGCAGATTGCCGACACTCAGAAATCAAAATGCACTGGAATGCGGGACTGGGACAGACTAGATAGAGATAGCTCCATTTGCGCTTTGAAAAGTGAACTCGCAGAGGGGCACCTGCAGCGGATTGCGGATGGTGCAAGCGCACATGTTAGCGCAATCTTCTGAAAGTACAGAGTACGATGCTGGGAATCATTGCCACTTAAGAATGAGAACTGCTCATAAATTTTAAAGCCACGTGGATTTCTGTCTTTTCGTTCTCGTATTGATTGATACAAGGATGACAAATGAAAATAACAATGACAAGGTGCCGGGGGGGGGGGGGGGGAAAGAGGGAGAAGACTAAACATAAAATAAAGTAAGCAGTACGAGGAGAAGAGCGAGGGGGTGTATAATTAGTATTTGAGTTCATTGAAACAAGAGTTCAAGTATACCCTGCAGGTGGAATTGCGGCATCTTGAGCGCGGTGTGTGGGGCGGCGAGTTTGCTTGTCGCGCCTGCTTGTTGTGGCTTCGTGTCAACATTGTTCAGGGCCTCCCCAAGGTACAACTATTACTATGCTCCATACCAACAGTGGAATTCACTGTGCAAATTACATGGCGATTGATTATAGGAGATCCTTAACCCATCATCAAACAATCTTCAATTTCATTCATTATCCATTTGGTATCTCCTAAACCAACTCACTCAAATTCTAAACCATCATGAACATCTTCAGGCTTTTGGGTGAGTGCCTTGTGATACTATCTTGCGATTATTCTAACATTCGAACTAGCCGATTTTTCGCACCTCGCATCCATCTTTATTCTTCTACATAAAATGAAGTCGTCTAGTGTATGGGTTTCTGCTTGCCACTTGTAGTGCTCAATCTAATCCGCAAGCTAGAGCTGTTCTGGGCTGTCATTCAAATCACAGGCTTTGTATTTGATGGTTTTTGTGACTCGCTATCTTGGTAAGGGCTCCATTTTCTCTTCACCGTCCCCTCTCGCAAAACTTCTCTAATCCTTGCCAATCTTCTAGATCTCTTCTGGGCCTTTTCCGAATCCTTATACAACACGACTTTCAAGATACTGTTTATTGGCTCATCAGCTTATATCATCTATCTCATGCTTAATGACTATAAACCCACACATGATCCGAATATCGATACATTCAAAGTCCAATACCTCCTCGGGATTGGTGCTTTGCTAGCTCTTCTCTTCCCACATGACTATAGTTTCTCCGAGGTCAGTTATTCAATCATTTATATTTCCATGCGGCCTCTGACAATAGCAAGATTCTCTGGACGTTCTCGATTTGGCTTGAATCTGTTGCCATCCTCCCTCAGCTCTTCATGCTTCAACGTACCGGCGAGGCGGATACTATAACAACGCACTACCTCTTTGCATTGGGTCTATACCGCGCTCTTTACATACCTAATTGGATCTATCGCTATTTCGCGGAAAGCTACTTTCAGCCCGTCCCTGTTGTAGCAGGTATCGTTCAAACACTCCTATACTCGGACTTCTTCTATATCTATTATACTAAGTAAGTCACCAAGAATCTTAGAGCCCAATAACGCACTAAACAGGAGTAGGGTCATGAAAGGAAAGAAGTTCTCACTTCCTGTCTAACCATCGGTGTAAGTCGGAGTTATCCATTTAGAGGCGGGCTTGGCAGCAGTGATCAATATTATTTTTTTACATTTATTATAGTTGTGTGGTGTACCTCAAATCGTTTCAAAACGCTGGGCTACGTTTCAGTTTTGATGGATTTTACTTGTTTGTATATTTAAAAGGTTTTCTACTCTTGACAGTTCGAATAATCATGTCAGAGCTAGGTCATGGTCGAGCCGATCTGAACATACTTCCAGCCTCAATCGTAATGAAAATGGTGCATTACAGTCAGTTCCTATTGGCATCATGTAGAGGAGTATGCTTACAACGGAACAAGTCCTTGAGAGTCCCAAACTCGTTTAGGAGAACAACTGAGCCACACCCGAGGGGCTGCTTAATTGTTTAGGGTAGAATAACGTAACCGGCAAGGTAGTGGGTCACGCAACTTGCCGGGTCAGCTTGGTATTGCATACAAAATGGCCTTTTTTAAAAGCTCAATATCTCAACTACAACACTATATATCAATCTATAACTGTAAAGGATTACTAGTATATATACTACTTCTATATATTTATTAAAGAAAATTATTTTAAAGAGTAAATTCTATGGATTATGCCTGTGTCCTGATAAAATCAATGTAATATATATTACCCAGGTAATTAACCATTTCTATACTCTCTAAACTTGTCTGTCTATTATTTTAATATATAGTAGGCTGTATATAAAATTTGAGATAGATTGAACTTGAATAAACTAAGATATTGAGCTTTTAAAAAGGCCATTTTGTATGCAATATCAAGCTGACCCGGCAAGTTGCGCGACCCACTACCTTGCCGGTTACGTTATCGGAAAAGCTATAACGTAATCGGTAAACGAGCGACCACTACAAGCCAGCGGCCAGCTCAGTGGCCGCTCGTTTACTGATTATGTTACGTCTTAAACATAAGATAGACCGATATTTTGGCAAAGAGTGTCCTACGAATTATGACTTAACGCTTGGTTTAGTCAAGTGGTACTTCTCCAATGATCACAAACGCTTGTTAAAAATTGCTAAATATTACTTGAGAAAAAGACATTCTTTGTATTAGAAATTGAAAGAGCAAGAAGAGAAAGAAAAGAACAGAGAAAGAAATAACCCCAAATTACCATATTGTTGGGACCATTTCGAACCCGTCTGATGATTCGCCGGTCGAATGGAGAGCTCTAAAAGTCTCGATGGCTAGACGGGCCTTGTACAGTAGCGAAACCCGAATTGTAATTAGCCTGTGACAATGGGTCTGGGAGATCCCCGTATGGAGAGTCCAACGCGGGAACTGAACTGGGCAGGGGGGGCGTTGCTTTTGCAAAGGCGTGTCCGGGGCTCAAGTTTGACCGTTGCTGTATACCCTTTTGACTCTCTAGCCAGCTACTGTGACCATTGAACTGAGTCAAGTAGCTCGCCTGGGGCCTGTCCAACGGCAATTGAATGTTCAGACTGGATTCACACCTTGATATGGGTGGCGATGGAAGTCTGGGGGAACGAGATACTATCTCGACACGGGGTGAGCTTCTTCTTGAATTAGGAGGAGTGATGCGCGAACCTCCCCGGCGAACTTGACAAGTCGGACATATTTTTACAAAACGTGAGATGAGTTCTTTAGGTACCCTTTGACGAGGATCAACGTATGCTTGCGGTCAGTTTCCACTGGTCGATGATGACTAGGGGATGGGGGTACTCTCAAAAAGATAGGCCTGGAAGGTGCAGACAATTCATTTGAAAAACAGACAGACGTACCATGAATAAATCTGCCGCACCTGAGCAGATGTTTTATCTCTACCACCGTGTTGGCACTGTTGATGTGCCCTAGTGAGAATCTTGAAAAGTTTCTCTCGGATAGCCACGGGCTTTCCTTCATGACAGATCATTTTCATGCACTTGAAAGGCATGTGAGCATCAGCAATAAAGTTCTTCAACCTGATAAGGAGCGAATACGGACATCTGAAGTCCCTGTACCAACTACTTGAAGTTTGAACATCTTTTTGACCCAAAATCTGATGCTATACATTTAGCTGATGCAAACATAATTATGGTCTTGGTGAAAGGTTTGAAAATAGTAGGGATGCTTCCAGCCGAAGGGAAAGGTCAGGAAAAATCCATACCGAAACTGGGCAGATTCTACAGTCGTATCTTTTGGATCTAATAAGACTGTCCTTATGTTTCTCGCCCTTTTAGCATGAATCAATGCTTTGTCTTGCTTCTTCACCGAGAGGTCGTCGACATAGCTGAAGTAGAACACCCCGCATAAGTAAGGCCTCGCTCTACTTGCAACACCAAAGTGGATTCTTTGGACGTGTGGACTACTTACCTTCTCATTAGTTGATCGAATTCCCGTACGTTTGGGAATCCATCCAGTAGGGGAATGACTGGTTCCGATAACATCGTATTCTCATTTCGGGAGTCTTGACTTTCGATATCTGTCTCCCCAAGTGCTTCGCGGAAAGGCAGATACCTTTGGGACTGGAAATAGCGTAATGGTGCCATGTACTGTACCGACTGGTGGTGTTGATGTTGATGATGTTGTTGTAAGGCCGTATGGTCAGTGGTTGATGGCACAGAGTGCACAGGTAAATGGGGAGAAGACAAATGCTGATTATGAGGTGATATGCCTGAGTGGCTATATGGAGAGCTGAATTGGGAAGTATATGCGCTGAAAGACTGAGATGGGAAATGATATGAGCCAGAGTCGTTTACGCTGAACTCATGACCTTCCCCTTGGCTATATGGAACAGGTAAGGCAACTTGCTGGTTCATGATATAGCTACCATGGCCCTCATTACTTCGCCTTCCAAAACCACTCATACTGACTTTCGGTTTGGCTTTCGTCTCTTGTTGGCAGCCGGGAAGTTGAGACCCTTCTAATTTCATGCATGCATAGATTAACACGGGCAATTTCACTGCACAAGGAAGCAACTCGTACTTCTTGCCCTACCATCCAAACCTATATTGATACAGAGATGGAGAGTGTGGTATAATAGGGTGAAGTTTCTATAAGCCAAAAACCCTTGAAGAGTAAGGATTCTGTTTATGGGAACCTTGATGGTACAATATTTTTGTAATGGAGTGTACGGTGAGTTAGTGTCGAAGCAGAGAGACACGCCTAAATACGATAGAGAAAAGGAATAAAGGGGGGGAGAGAAGAGACGACGGAAAACTTGAAGTAGATCCAGAAGAAAAAAAGTGATGGAAGTGTAAATAGAGCACAGTTCGTATACTATGGATCCCAATGATGGCGAGCGGGCTCCGAGTCTCAAATAAGGGAAGAAGATCCTAGGTACTTCCGGTAAGAAGCCTCAGTGTGAATGACATATGGAGAGCTGGTAGGGTATATGTGTGCAAGACCATAGCACCCTACCCTTGAATGCTGCAAGGTAACGTCCAAGAAGTCCGAGGCATCAGTGACAGCTGACAGATCCCAGATTTCCTGGACGTAAAAAATGCTTTGATTATTATCGACTTTGACATATAAAAAGTAATATAGGGGGATAGCACGGGGGATATAGCATTGAGGCTAAGAAAGAATATATCCAGACAAGACTCTGTAAGGTACCTCCTGCAGAAGAGAGGAAAAGAGAGGCAAAAGGGCGAAAAATAAGTGAAAAAAGAAATTATCACATCGAAAGCAAGGCACTGCACATAAAACAGGCAGAAAAAGAAAAGAAAAAAAGGAAAGGGAAGGAAAGAAAGAAACGCGAAGGAGGCTTGTAGATGGTGAGGCCAAAGAACTTGTGGAACCGAGTCAACCGACAAGGTTGATCAGACAATTAGAGATCATCATTGAGAATCGGACAAGAATATGGAAATAGAGAGAGGGAAAGGAAAAAAGAAAAGAAAAATGCAAAAATATAAATTAAAAAAAGAGAGAAAGAGAGAGAGAGAGCAGGACGAAGGAAGGAAGAGAATAGGTCGAGTTTTGGCAGTCTCCATGGAGCCTTTTCCTTTTCAGTGGCACAAAGACATTAGGAGGAAATGCATTTGGGAATACATAGGAAAGAAAAAGAAAAAGAAAAGAAAAAGAAAAGAAAAAGAAAAGAAAAGAAAAGAAAAGAAAAGAAAAGAAAAGAAAAGAAAAGAAAAGAAAAGAAAAGAAAAGAAAAAAGGCAAAAAAAGAAAGAGAAGAAAAGTAATCAGGTACACATACTAAGACTTCAGATTCTGGAGGATGTGTGCAGGTGATACAGTTCAGGTCTCTCATACTTCCAGCAACTCGCTTGTAACTTAACTCCTCAGGTACTTGCGTTGTAAAGCAATCAATGGTCCATGCTGTAACTGAGGACCGAATTCCACTGAGAGGTACAGCTTAGCTGAGAAGTAGGTAGGAATCACCTCAATTGGCTGCACTGAAAAAAATAGACCCTTGCGCTCACATACATGATGGGTACTTGGGTCTCTTTTCCATGCTTCTTAGGCACCACATATTGACAAGCACTCCCTCATCCAGGGTGAAGAGACCAAGAGACTGTGTGTATCTACCTTGTCTTGGTAGTACCTAGCAGCGACTAATCGTCTAGTATTCTTCCACTGATGCAATGCTCCAGGCTTGTCACCCCCTGTTTTGGTTAATACATAATCCAATAAGATGGTAGCGAAGCCCTCTGCGCAGAAGCCCATTTGAAGCCCCTTATTAGTTTCCTGGGAGACCCACGCATCAAAGAAAAAAGTAATCAAGTGTGTGTATGTATGGCATGGTCTCATCAGGCAGTAGTATGCGTAAATTCTAGGCTGTGGATACTGTAGTGTAGGTAGTACATGTTGGCAGGTAGATTGAGCCCAATGGAGTAAGATATCTGTAGAACGTAGGTATAGAAATGGCTTCTGTAAAGGGCCCAAGGCCCTTTCGGTCCCCACTTCGTATGATAAGTACTGTATGTTTTGTTTTATCCATACTAAGTAGTATGTAGATTGGTCGGCCTCGGATGGATGAAGGGAGAAGCAGAGAAATACAGACAAGAAACATACCTACATGTGTCCTGTAAGAGTCTCATCTATAAGCTATACTCTGCACAGGTCATGCTTATGTCCTTGCTAGGCTTTCTCTTTCTTCAATCCTACTTTTTAAGTGCGCACAGCTGAAACCAATGTGTGTGATATGGTATTTTACGAATCGGTGCTGTATGAATTGGTTGCTCACACATAACATAAAGACAGGACTAACCTACCTACCTAGTACTACACAGGTATCTACCTACATATTACGTTTGGCTGCTTGTATGTCCATAATTGCCAGTAGTCTAAAATAACGATTATATTACTTTTCCATGGCGCGCCCTGGGTAAGTACGATGTAATCGCCCATTACTGGGTTTTGCTTAACAGCGGATGCCTGTACATCTGTACAATATACCTGGACACTGTACTACACCAGGTTTCCCCCCTAAATCCATTTATTGCAGGAAATGCGGTGGGTTATTATAGACTAGCTACCAGCATAATTAGTAATACTGCCATGCAAACTGTCAGTGATGTTGATATTGTTAAGAGATCTTAATCCCCTTACGTCTTGTACTAGTATGCATTAAGGCCCGTCTGCAAGTAACCGGATTGGATGGACGATGCTCCATCCGTTGTCTATCCGTGCACAACAATTGAACAGGGGTCTATGTAGGACGCTGTACTCCGTATTTCCCGTAGGTCTAGTCAACGGGGTTGATATCAGTGGCTGATTTTCATGGAGCTGGGTTCCCTGCAGAGCCATCGATGCTACTTGTATGATATACTATCATCAGAAGCTGATGCAAGTAGTACTAATCCTGCTATTATTGACTACTGCTGTCAGCGTCTAGTGATATAAAGAAGCATTGACATAAAGTCTGCCAATTTTACGTCATCCAAGGTACCGACTAAGAGCACAAAATTCCATGTGCAATGTGTCATCTTTTGATCATGTGAACATATACTTTCTAGTGTATAATCACAACAAGACACTGGTGGAATATCAAGAGAGCGGAGAGGACTACTTAGAGCTTTATAGTGGGTAACTGTATCTTAGATGTACTCTTTACTATATTACCATATTCTACGGAGTACACTGTGTCCTTAGAAATAGCATCCTAAATAAAGCTAGGGCTTCTGCACAGGGACAAGGGAGGATGAGTAGTAGAATCTACCCAGCAAATTATACTTTACGGAATTACTATAGTAGATGCGAAATGCGTGGCTGGTGGTCAGCTTTGCGGTGAGGGGCCTGGTCGCGTTCTAGAATTCGGTAAAAACATCTGCTCTAAGACTTGGGACCTGGGTATGCCCTGTATACTCCCTGGTTTGTTTTGGGGACAGGATTGTAGAAGCAACGCCCATTAGTGACACATTCAAGTGCATAAATTATGTTAATAGCTGGAAACACCGAGTGGGCGATAGCACTAAACGTCTGCCGGGCACCGTACTTGTAATTAAAATAGTATCCATGATGTATTTGACACATATTATGCAGAACCGCTGATGCTGCTGGGCAGAGGAGCGACTATTGGAGCCATGGGTGCTTTGGTCCATGAAGTCTGCCTTGAGTCCCTTGACCGTTAGTTCCTATACTGCTTAGATCCCATGGTTGAGTGCGTTGGCAACCTATTTGTTGCGATGTTATTGGTCAAGTAAAAGCTCAGTTGTCCTTTCGGGTCTACGTGTAGTCGATCCGATGCTGTGTCACACAAACAATTGCAATGTCCACAGAAAACATCGGAGGCTGGCTGAGGTCTGCTGGGAAGGTGCATGTCATACATTAGTGTCATTAGTTTCGTAAACAGAGTGCATCAATTTGTTCCCTAATAGATCGCCAGGGTGCCCTGTAAGACTTTTGAAAGCTAACACTACTAGTATGTCCATACCGTAGGCAGCCTGGCAATTGTTGCAACTCGCCTACAACACTTGGTGCACGGTCTTCCTTGTCCACGATAATCTGCGTCTGCCTAGTATAGACCCATCAACAGCTTCCGCCTGCCGTGGCTGATTGGACTTGATTAGAGACTTATAATACCAAGACGACGATAGAGCAGTGGGGTTATGTGGGATACAGGAAGCAATTTTAAATACACCTGATTTATTTTCAACTACTCCTTCTAATTTCTTCTTCTTGTCGGCGAAAATGGCATGATGGATGCTAACAATTGTCGGGAGAGGAAATTGTTTAAAAGAAAAAAGAAAAAAATAGACAAGCAAATAAGGAGGTAATATTTCTCGTATACTCGTTTTCGCCAATTGTTCATCGAGGTGGGTGATCCCATGCTCAGATTCGCTAACTAGAGCGATCTTCTAAGTCTAATACAGACGGAATGGCTGATGCATTAATGGACATGGACTCAGCACGAGAATCTGAATCATCTACTCCATACATGAAGAGGTATATACAGCAGCAATTATAAATACATAGAACTCCTGCTTCTTTAGTATCGATACTCCCATAAGGCACGACATCCTATTTTAAGAAAAGCAGACAGAGAGGAAGATCATAGTATTGACCGGTTCATTAAGGTCAAGGAGTCCATAGCCTTTCGTCATAACCTCATGCAGGATGCCCATTGCAGCTTAACCACAAATAGGGTTATCCCACTATCGTGAAAACGTTTCTTACCATCATCAAAATCTTAGAAGTGTTGGAGGTGGAGCATCAACCAATGAAGTATAACTCCATTGTCTCCAAAGGGTATCACTGCCTCAACCTCTTTCACCAATCCTCCCATTCTTCCTTTAGTATTTTCTTTTTCTTTTTCTTTTTCTTTTTGGCTTTTTTGTTTTTTTTTTTTTCCCTTCCCACTCTCTCCGTCCCCCGGCCCTCTCTCTGTTCCCCGTTACTTTTCCATCGCCCTTTTCGTCAGAGGGTGGTGGGAACAGAAAGGGGATGTGTTCAATATGCCTTGATGATCACCCACTATTGTGGTCCCATGTGCTGTTAAATTGCACCAAGTCTCGAATAGCCCATCGCCAGCCGTCCCCAAATCTCATACGATCGAAGCCGACCCACCTATCAACTTTACGCCTCCATTTTTCTTCTTCTGCACGCTGACGCCTGATGAATTCTGGGCCAACATCAAATTCTTCCGTCATAGGCCACTCGTCTGACGAATCCCCACAGCTTCGATCATCACCGCTCCCACCGAACCCAAAATCATCATAGGTACTCGAGTTTCGCAGTCTGGAACTGCTAGTCTTGTGTTCGAGGTCACCAAGACCGGCGAAGACATCGTCCTCATCCTGAACTGCCACCAGCCCCTTTGTCCCTGGTTGCTGTGGCGCCAGTTTAAGCCAGCACATACGTTGTGGATCGAACACCATCCCACCAACTACCTGCACATTCTGCATCGCGCCTACATTAGTGATAAGAGCGGGTGCTGGTTTTGGTGATTTGGGCGAACCCTTTTCAAACTCCCGAATCAAGCCCTCATTTCCTTCCCAACGGAAAGCATTAGGATTGTATTGCATGCCGTTTACAGCTAGGCCAGTCAGTCTATAGTCCAATGTCCCGAACAGAGAATCAACGTACATTTGGCCTCCTGGACACCTGCTCCCAAAGGCTTAATTAAGTGTGGTTTGCATCCAGCCGCAATAGCAGGTCTACTCTTTCTGCTTCTTATTGTCGAGGTTAAAGGAACCCGCGAGACTGTTTGTGCCTTCCAGATTGCGTTCAAAGAGGTAAGCGAGGCATTCTCACGAGCCTTTGCGTTGAATGTCATTGAGGCGATGCGCTGCTCTCTTGCGTTTCTTGAGGCGTTGGTGTCCCGTGCAAATCTTGGGGTGGAGTCATGAGACTTTGGGGTAGTACCGAGTACCGGTTGTTGGGGGGTAGGAGTTTGTGTCCTCGCCGGTATGGTGTGGCTTCGATTCAGCCTATTTCGAAGGGACCGCGGGGCTCCACGTCCAGAAGGAAGCTTCACGAATCGGCTTTCTGCTGAAGTAGACGTTGGCAAGTCATCAAACGATGCCAGTTCAGTACCATCACCAAAGTTACGCCGACGGGTTGGGCGGGTAAGTGCTCTCTTTGTGGAAGTGACTAAGGCTTCGGGACTTGAATCATTTATGGTATTACCGAAAGTATCATGGCGACTCGACCGAGACAAGCGAGATGGAGCTTGCGAATTGAATACGTCATTGGAGCTATCCGAATTTGTACGACGGGATGGCCGGTAACTTTTGACGCTGGCATGGTGTGACTGATTTTCTGACGCCCCAGCTGGGATAAACGGTGCATGTGATTTACGGCTTAATGTTCTCACGTCATTTGCGCGATCAACCGGAGTTCTTGGTCGGATGGTAGAAAAGCTCGATCCGTCTTGGCGAGAAGGGGAGCGCTGGAAAGATGGTATCGCTGGCTGTTGTGTGTTTCGCATCGATGGCATTGACCGTTTCTTTTTCGGTAGCTGATTTCCCGCAGTGATACGTTCGCTACCAACAGAGCCCTTTGGGACTCGCGAACCGACAAGTCGCAGATTTGGAGCGGAGTTAATCGGGGACATTAATGTAGATCCGGAGGGTGTAAGGCTAGACAGTGATGAATGCGAAGAATGCCCCCCTCCTCGTGACGGAGGCGTTCGGAACTTCGATAAAGGAGCACCGCTTTCTGAAACAGTTTCCAGGTGTGTTGAATGCGGACGATCGTGACTAGAAAGACGGGGTATCCGAGTCTTCGGGGAACCTGTTGTGTGCGTGAAGGTCAGAGTAGTTGCTGAACGCCTGGCTGGGCTGCCAGGACGTTCCGTCTTGCATTTGACGTTTGGATTTATCGAGAGCCTCCTTGAATCAAAGACGTCATCGTCCTCGATTTCAAGACCCGAGAAGAAGTTATCTGTGCTGGCCGACTCACGGCTTGGCTTCGCTAGTTTCGGGTGACTTAAGTTTACATACTTCGGTTCTTGCCGCTTCCTAAGAGAGGACTCTAAGTCCAAAGGCCCGTCGGGGATAACGAGGCCATCTAGACCTTCATCCTCACTCTCCGCAGTCAGGCAACTGGAAGCACTGGGGCTGACTACGGAGACCGAGGAGCTTGGATTCGATCGATGATCTCTTGTAGTACCACCAAATCGGACACCAATGCTGCCTTCAGACCAGTCAATATCTAATTCATCAGGCGTAGGGCTTGAAATCCTCGAGATGCACTGTCGATGTGATAGTTGTAAAGGCAGGTCATCCGCCGGCAATTGAAAATCCCGCTCAAAGTCCTCTAAGTCATGGTTCTGTTTGTCAGGCTTTGAATCGTTAAGGAAGCCATTCCTCTGCGGAGACCGAGATACTGGAGCTCTGATTGTAGGAACATCATCGGCATCGTCGACACTATCATCGACTGGGTAGCTATCCAGATTTGCGAGTGCAGACTGCAAGTGGGAAGAAATGTCATCACTCCAGAAGGGTGAAGCCGACGTTTTCACAGGGCTCGTAGCAGCGGAGCTAATCTGCCGGAGCGATTCCGGGAACGTCGACTCTTGTGGACTTTTTAGCTCCAAGACACCATCTGGCCCTGGGAACTCTACGTCTTCGGACCAATCATCAACAAAGTTTTGCTTAGGTTTCCTCCGCCCCAGGCGTTTGATAGTGCCCCCGACGAGGGCTGACCTGGGCAAATTTGCAGGTAAAGGAATTCCTGCATTTTTGGCAGAAGCTATGGCTTCTTCGTTCACACCTTCTTCATTATCCAGTAGTTGAACTTGCCAATCCTCATCGTCACCCACGTTGGAGTCAAGATCGGAGCGTCCGGAACGACGAGAGGATATTGAATCTCGGTGACCAGACCGACGAATAGATGAATTAGTTACTGATGTGGCACTTGATGCGGTGCGTAATTGGATGTCGTCGTAGCATTGTAGGTCGTCATCATCGTCCCAGCATTCGATTGTTTCTTCACCACGGCGTACTTGAAGCGTTAACGACTCCATGTCAGGGAAAGTGTTGAAAAACAAAAAAACAAAAAATATAGATCGTATTTTCGAGGGGCGGGTTCAGATATCTTCGGCGTTGAAACCCACTGCGTTGTTACAGAAAAGGAACGTCATTCCGTGTGAATGGAATCAGCTGGGTTACGGTGACGTTGCGGGTTTGGCAGGCAAATCGATTTCTTCTTTCCCCTGGAATGGCGTGTATTTCCTGAAGCCCCGTCTTCCTTCGCAAAATATTGATACGTCAAAATCAAAAGGATCGTAGACGGGTGGTAGAGGGTCAAAGGCGAAGTCACGCGTGCCTCCACAGAGGAGAAACGGAACAGGTGACCCGACCTACGGGGAAAATCGACACGAGCCTGATATTCAGCAGTCGTGCTGCTGGTCCGTGTGGAGTGGTCGTGGCCGTGGTCGTGGTTGCTGGAGGATTCCTTAAGAAGAGAGATCGTTTAAACGTTAGGTAACAAGGGGTTGATGAACTACACAACCATTGGCGGGTACATCCCAACTGGAAAGCCTCTGTCAATGATTTGTAGGGGGTTGCCAAGGGGTTAGGTCTCAGTATTTTTTACTTCTCGCTTTCTCGCTTTCCCTTTTTCAGAAGAAAGTAGTTAATGGCTGAGGAACGGGGATTTTCATTAACAGGAAGGGAAGAGGGTGGGCATGGGAAAAGGCACTTACAGAGTACTACTATTGTTTGCTCACTAGTCGCATCATTAGTTTGGGTCTCGTGGCACTAATTAGCTAGTAGTTAAGAGTATAGCATGGTATTAGTAGTATTATAATTTATTACTAGTAGTATTGTTGCTCCGACACTCATACGGATCCACAAGCCGTTGGATGCGTTCGGCAGAGGGATCTAGGTACCTGGCCTTCACTTGAAGTGAGTCGCCTGTTGCAATCTGGGCAGTTTTCCGGTTAGGTTGCTCCGGTAGCTATGAATAAACATTCGATGTGTACAGTGTAAACTACAGGCTATAGTGACATATCAAATATTCCAACCCATTTTAGGTATTCTGTTATCATATGTAGAATAAATATAGTATATTACCAGCCTAGCCAAACGCCTTTAGAAGACAGACCTAGAGAACTGTATACATCGTATCTAGTATCTCTGTCTATAAATGTCAAAATCTACGTGAAGCTCTTTTCCCAATAGAGAATCTTCCAAGTAGCAGACATTGCACCTGGCACCTATGTTTAAATTTTACTAAAAGTAGTTAGGCCGTGCACTACCAATTTAGCGGAGTACTGCTCCGTACATCACCTGCAGTACTCGGTGGCTCATCCTCATTCTTAACCTTACCCTTCGATGGGTCCGAGGAACCTAACAGGCAGCCATCTCTATACCTGGCTTGTAGCCTATTATGGCCCACTGTACCTGGAGCTTCAAGTAAAATACTATCTTAAATAGCGGCAAATAGCTTTCGTACCAATACTCCCTCTCTTCTCAATTACCCGTCACTCGGCCATTTTCGGCACTCCCTCAGTATGTCCTTCGAGTTTGGCCTGTCTCCTCGGGTTCTGCGTTTACCCAGGGCCGACGACCCTGAATCATATATACTTGTTCATGTCGCTCGCACTGGCTCGTCTCTTGTGGATTTGAACGTCACTGCTACTGAAGGCGAGAACCCGTATATTGGTACAGGTACGCCGATCTCTTACTTTCCTGGATTTTATTTGTTGTTTAAGTAATTGAGCAAGAGCTAAGACAATCAGGGCAGTGCGCAAGTCGCACCTACATGAGTTTCGCTCTAAAAACTATGACGGCAACGACGAGGAATGGGTGCAAATTATATCATATGTCTTTGGCCAGCTGGATGAGTCCGACGCGAAGATGAAGTTGTGTGGTATTGAATCATCGGCTAGCGTCATTGGTGCCAGTGATGCCGAAGACAAGGAGCTGGTGATCACTATTCGAAAGAGGATCCAGACCATAACTGTATGTGCATTTTGCATGTAAACACAGATTCTAATCTCTGACAACTTGACAATTTACAGCAAAGACTTGGCTCCGTGACTCTCAGGCAAGATGACCAACAAGCTATCCAGCTCTTTGACTGGGCAGCGCTTGCTGCCGCCAGGGCCCATACCCTCGAGCAGCGTTTTACTTCTTTGCTTGCTCGCTACCGCAGTGCTGAGAACGTGATTAGACAACTCAACAAGCAGCTCGAGGAGTTCGTTTCCGCGAAAACACAGCACGAAGAACAACTAATAGTCAATTTTGTCCAGCTGTTGAACGAAAAGAAGCTTAAGATACGCAACCAGCAACGCCTACTAGCCACTGCAAAAGTAGACCGGGAAAAAGGTGAGGTCAGGTTAGATATTATCCAGCACGGGATTGGCAGTTGACCCGTGATTTTTATAAAACTAGTGTCTTGCATTCAGACTGCAGCATCAGATCAGCATCTCCGACCGCACAAAAGTATCCGGGTCGCGAAGCGTACCGCCGCGGAAATGAGCGATGATGAGGCGGAGAGTGAAACGGAATTCGATCAGACTATGCACTCAAATGACTCTGAGAAGGCCAATGAAACGGCCGATGAGCGATCTTCAACATCTCAGTCTCTGGAGGAAAGGGACGAAAATGCCGCAGATGAAGGGTCTCCCGCGCCCTCAGATTTGACTGGCAGCGAGGACGAAAGACATATGCTCGAACGTAGAAGTCCAGCTGGTCGCCCTGTAATTAAGGAACTACCCGCTCCTCCTCGAAGAGAACTTCCATTTGCCAGAAAGGCCCAAACGGCCGTAACGAAGCCAAAAACACAGGCTCATCAGCAGGAGAATAACACAGAGGATACTGCTGGGGAGACAGATGACGATGAGCTATGACTGGCATTGGTATTTAATTAATAAACAGTAGTTGGGCGTATACCGCAATTCTTGTTGCGTTAGACGCTAGTTACTCTTCTTCTTCAATCTTGAGATAACCATTGTAAACAAGCTGGACACCTTTTAATTTGTGAAATACAACGAACTTCAACGCTTCATCCACAGTTTGGTATTATTATGAATACTCGAAGATCCTAAAGTACCTGTATGCGCAAAAGCTGAATTTTACCTCAATCTTATGTACAAGTTCACCGCTACTGACATCCCAGTTTATACCAGAGGGTGATATGGGAGGCATCTTGGGAATGAGGTGGCAAAACATGACGACTAACAGTTTCAATGATAAGGGAACAAAACACAATAACGAAGTATAGGTGTTACAACGACAACGCCTAGACAATAGACAAACAAGAAAAAACCTAGGCATATCATGCTTCAAGTGGCAAGGGCTTAGCCGTACAAAGCCTGGGGTGACATTTCACCAGCAGCCATAAAGTTCGTCTCTGGGTTTCCTGTGGCCTTAGCTGCTGAGCATCGGGCCATCGTTGGCGAGCTGTATCTCGATTAGAAATGAAAAATTATATAGATGAAGCAACTGTAGGGGTACATACCTCCGAGAGATTGAGTCGGTAAAATAGAAGTCATCGATAACCTTCTTGAAAGGCGCCAGGGTTGGCTGGGTGCCCTTGTTCTGTTCGACCAATTGAATCTTGCTCAACAAACCCAGAGAAGTTGGCTCAATGACGTCGTATCGGCGCATCACAGGGCTAATCTCTTCCATACGGTCGCGGAGTGCTTCAATGTCATCGTACGGAAGAGGCACATCAAGGAACTCACTGGTGGCACGGATAATCTTCCAGTCATCGCGTGCAGCACCAGGCAACGAGGTGGCCGCACGAGTAACTTGTACACGCCCCTCAGTATTGATATATGTGCCGGACTTCTCTGTAAAGGCAGCACCTGGAAGGACAACATCGGCAAGTTGAGCACCACGATCGCCATGATGTCCCTGGTAAATGACAAAAGCATCGTTCGGGATCTCATTCTGACCGACTTCATCAGCTCCGAGGAGCCAAACCATCTTCGGTTTGGTCTGAGCAACTTCCGGAGATGGCGTGGAGAAGCCAACTTCGTAGGCAGCAGCACGAGATGCAGCGCGCTGGAGAACATTGTACCCCTGCCACTCGGGAGTGTTGAATGTACTCGAATGCTTCTCTACAAAGCTGCCGACTGTCTCAAAAACCGCTTTGGCGTCAGCGTGTTCTGCTGCAGCGCTACCAACAATGATCATGGGGCGTTTGGCGGAGGCAAGCTTTTCACCGAATTTCCCTGCAAGCGCCGTTTTTAGAGCGGAAACATCGGAGCCAAAATGCTCAAAGTCGAAGGTACTCTCAAACTTTTCACCAACAAGCCCGATCTCAAGATCAGAGCGCAGATACTGTTTGCGGATGCGTGCGTTAAGGACCGAAGCTTCGTGGCGAGGGTTTGTGGCGACCAACAGAATGGCATCGGCCTCTTCAATACCGTAGATCTTCGAGTTAAAGAGATAGCTCGAACGAACGTCAATACCGTGAGCAATGGGTGAGCTGCCACCTGGCTGGTCCAAAGCAAGGTTATCAGAACCAAGCTTGTTAGATAGATCTTTCATGGCAACGAGCGATTCAGCGTCTACTAGGTGTCCAGCAACAGCCTTGAACTCATTCTCCTTGAGCTGGAGTTTCTGGCGAGCAGAGGAGATTTCCGTCAGTGCTTGTTCCCATGTCGCGGGAACGAATTTTCCTTCCCTGCGGATAAGAGGCGTTGTAAGCCTCTGGGTTTTCAAGCCGTCGCACGCAAACCGTGATTTATCGTTAATCCATTCCTCATTAATGTCATCGTTGAGTCTCGGAATGATCCGCATGACCTCCATACCTCTGCTATCGATCCGGATATTGGAGCCCAAAGCATCATGGATATCAATAGATTCGGTGTGTTTCAATTCCCATGGACGAGCACGGAAAGCATAAGGCTTTGAAGTGAGCGCGCCGACGGGACAGAGATCAATAACATTGCCGGAGAGCTCGGACTCGAGGTTTTTCTCCAGGTAGGTGCCGATCTGCATATCGTTTCCTCTGCCGGCAGTTCCAAGTTCTGGGGCTCCGGCAACATCATTCATGAATCGAACGCAGCGGGTACAATGAATACACCTATTCATAGACGTCTTGACCAAAGGTCCGATGTTCTTATCTTCCACCGCTCGCTTGCCACCAACCTCATGGAAGCGCCCACGATCGGCACCATAACGCATTGACTGATCTTGAAGATCACATTCGCCGCCCTGGTCACAGATGGGGCAATCAAGGGGGTGATTAGCGAGGAGAAATTCCATAACGCCCTCCCTCGCCTTGTGGACAAGCGGTGAGTTGGTCTTGACGTTCATTCCCGGCTGTACGGGCCAAGCGCACGATGCCACTGGTTTCGGTGCACGTTCAACTTCAACTAGACACATACGACCTAAAGAAAGGTTAGCAAATCTTTAAATTTGGCATTATATGAGATCATACAATTTCCTGCAATCATAAGCTTTCTGTTGGGATGTTAGCAGCGGATATAAACGTGGCTTCCTAGAGAGGGCTGAGCGTACTCGTGGTAGCAGTATCTATTGAGATTATGGTCAGCTTTATTTAATAATCTTCGTTGCACGCCTCCATACCTTGGGATTGTCGCGCCCGCTTTCTCGCAAGCTTGAATAAGAGCTGACCCGGCTGTGGAAAGGTATAAGCAAGGAGAGCTAGAACGTCGTATCGCAAGATTAAATCACCTTCTACTGAGACCTTTTTGCCATCTAAAGCCATGGAAATCAGCTTCAATACAGGCATGGAATTAGAAATCAATGAAGCCATACCAATTGTGAGTTCTACTTCGGCGAGGCGATGGGTTGTCGTCGCAAAGGATCTAAGGTAGTTGACTTTTGGGACCCGGACAGCCCGGGCGGCCGCACGAAACAACTGCGGCCGCATACTGCGAGGAATTAAAGGGGTAGGGAAAGAAAGGGAAAATAATTAGAAGAGGAGATGGGTGGATGAGGTGCCCAATGCAGAGCTTGAAGAGCTGATGTTCTTAAAGAGAGCACTTTTGGCTTGTTCGGATTCTGCCAGTCAAGTCGGGGCGTCACTCGCAAATTGCCCGCCTCGCATTGGCTCGGTTATACGGCAAATCATTTAATCCGAGTCACACCTTTTAGTCACGTTTTCTAAGCACCATGGAGATGATTTCTTTCCCTTTTTTTTTCTTTTTCTTCTTCTTCTCTCTTTCTCATATCAAACTCATTCACGGGCATGATTATTGTAGGTGGTAGGGCTTTCTTCTATCCCTCCCCCCTCTGCTACATGTCCCAAGAACAAATGCACTGAGCTGGAGCTCCTTAAGGTTATTCTCATCTGATTGATGTGACTGCCTGATGAAGGTATAGTTCTTTACTGACAGTGGCAACACTCATTGTTGTATATCTATTGCTATAGATAAACGAGCGGGCACTAGTTATTCTCTAATAAACACTTATTAGTATCCAAGTACTCCATTGGCAACTTCAATGGGCTTACAGCCTCAGAACTTAACAATATATTGAGGACACTGTCTGAAATCAAGTGATCAAGCTAGGGTCATTGGCTGGATAAGATTTCGCAGACTGTCAACTCTCTTTCCATTCGATGGTACTGCGTAATTTATATAGTTGCAAACAAGGCACGCGAAATTACAGCACTGTAAAGGAAGTTTACTAGATGTTGAGACTTTGAACATGTACTTCTATTAAGAGTCTTCCATACCAATACAACGATATTGTTCAACACATCCCCTCCCCACCAAGAAAAAAAAAGAGCGCGAGAAATGGATGGAGAAAAGGTACATTACGGCAAACTGAAGATTGTTAGACCGCAAAATCAGACCACTCCAAGGAGTAGAGTACTAGTAAGGACCATGAAAATCAGGGCCAAGACCATCTAAGAGTCACTTGGCTGCCAAGTCGTCTCTTGCTTTGTGCCAGGTGGTAGCCATGCCCTAGTATTACTGCTTCCCCTGGGGCGGACTAGGCCTGGTCTATTATCGTCTTTCTTCAGGTTGTTTGAAAAGGAATGTGTGTCGTCTAGAAACTGACGTTCAATAGTTTTTCCCGGTGGAAATACATAACCGTTCGAATCCCATGTTTGAGTTGTACTCCGGATGTTTAGAGGAAGTACATTTTCCTTCAGGCGAAAGTGGTCTGCGTTCGCCCTTTGGTCTGCTAGGTCATCATGGCTGTTGCGATCGTAGAGATATAGTCCAATAAACGTAAGAACAATGCCAATTGCCTGCATAGCAGTGGTTGAATTGCCAAACCATACAATCGCAACGACAATGACAAATACTCTCTTAACCAAAGAAGCCACCGAGTAAGAAACCGGGGATATCATGGATAGCAGAACGAATGCTAAGATGTTCTGTGCAAAATGGGAGACTCCGTTAAACACAAACTCAAATATAAGTGCACCATGATCTAGAGAGTTCTCCTTGTCTGACAGGGAGATGGATCCGTCCTGCATTATATCTGAAAGTAATGGGTAACCCTCGCAGAGAATCCAGATTGGAAGTGTTAGTATGAAGGCCAATCCAGAGCAATAGCAAAGTAAATTTAACTTGTCCAGTTTCCGTTGAGCAGACTGTTGTGTCTCCGATTCTCCATGCGCTGCTTCGTTGAAAAGCTTCTTGGAAAATATGTTTTGGGAAACGAAGACTAAAGCCGCAACCAATGCGCACATTATTCCAAAGAAATTGGTAGAAAATCCAGTGGAACAGGCAAGCATAACACCTAAAGTCAAAGGAACAAGAGATAGGTAGGTAGCACTGGCATATCGGATGCGAAAGAACACGCGATATGCTAAGACCGTAAACAAGGGCGATAGTCCCTTGATTGTATGAACTAGAGAGACCGGTATTTGGGAAGTGGCCATGGAACTTAGTATGTGGCCTGCTAGCTGAAATGCTGCAAGTGGCAACGCAGTCATTATAACATCGCGTGAGGGGTAGCGGATACCGTTTTTGAGGGCTGGAACACTATTCCTGAGCCATGGCAGTATCTTCGATAGATATGACAGCAGTAAGCACCATATTGATACAAACGCGAATTGCACAATTGTAAGAGTAATTGGTTTTGGGAGTGCATTCAAGATGGATTTCGACGACGTGTTTGTTAGGGCGGAGGTCATGTACCAAATAAGGCAAAGACTCTAAGTAGACGTGAGCCATTATTCCTAATAAGGCGCAAGAACGATTCACCATACTATCAGTTTATATGACACCGGCGCCCGGAGGGCTTGGGCCAATTCTTGCGCATTGGCACTCACACTGGCATTACGTGTGCGGATGGTACTGATTGCCTCGCTAATGCTTTTTCTCGGCTTATGTTTTGGATACCTGATTGTCGCATTTGTATACTCTGGAGCAAAATGGTTTGCTTTGCGCGATTCCCAGCGATCATTCAGTGTATAGTTGGTCGCAAAACTTGAATGAGGTTCGCTTGAAGCTGCAGCTGTTTCATATTGATCGTCCTTGAATTGCGGGAACTTGTCTATCGGACTGGTAGTCATCGATTGTGAAGTAAAATCAGTCGCTGAAGTCTGTAAATCTGACTGCCGTATAGAAGAGCGCCGTCCAGTACCAGTAACAATGGCTGTAGTCATTCCTAATCACTTGATAACTGGTTTTTCATGTCTTTGTGGTTGGTTCGCCTTGAGACTAAAAAGTAGACCTGAACGGTAAAGTCGAGCGGCCATACATACGTCCAGAAGGTAAGGAAGGCCAATTACTCCGACTCTCTCAAGCAACCTTTTCAAGGAGAATTCTCGCGTGCTGGTGGAAAGGCCGTATGAAGTCGACTTGGAAGGATGTTGGGATATTGGGATCAGTATCCAACTGCAGTCTTGTAACGTTTGCGGTTCTTCTCGCTGGATGACGAATCCTTCTGGCGAATGAGCATCAAGGATGGAGAACATGGTGCGGGACCACGCCTTATCACCGAATTTAATATACAGTGGGATGCCAAAAGTTTGAAACTATCCGCTTGACCGCCTAACATACCGCTATATTTCAACCCTATCAAATTCAGTGCTTGAGCCTACACACCTCTATCTACACATTAAATTATAGCTTCTAGAGAGGATATAGATATAAGTTATTGAGTTAGATAGCTGGTATAGTAATTATTAAGACCCAGGGAGGGAGTTTGCGAGATTTCTGCCACACAGAATAGTAAAATTAGGAAAGCGGTTAAACTGGGCAATAAATGGATGGTTTCAAACTTTTGACATCCCACTGTACGGAGTACGGAGGAAGTACTCGAGGAAGGTTAGTCATACTACCTACTCCATAACTAAGTTAACTATAACTTGTTAAATGTTGACGGAGTACTTTACTACGTGCGGCTCAAAATTTCTGACAGGCTAAATTCGAGTTATTAGACGACGGCCTGATAACTACTACGTAGCATGGGTCTTATTAACATCATGGTCTGACTGGCATGTACATACCAACTGAATGCATGTTACATGAACCTATATAATTTATTAGCCACGTATGGAAAGTTAATGGTATACTAATCTTGTTCGTTGATGTATATATATATACACACCTCTATGCTCTGAATCATTATTACTGTTTAATGCCTAAAAGGTGTTGTTTCGCAGTCAACCTTGATTCAGGTCTACTCCGTATGGCATATGTGGTCTTGATAGTAGAGCCACGTGACATATTTAGCACATGCAAAAATCTTCTGTTCTTGGCAGTTTTTTTTTTAAAATACTTACAGCTCAACCAAATCTCAATTACGGAGTATTTCTAGTTCTGATTGAAGTTTTAAAAATTAAAACCACTACTATTGAAGGTATAAAATACCTGCAGTAAGTTAAATTTATTTCATTTAGCTTTAAATTTCAGAATTATTAACTTTTCTCTAAACTATAGTCTTTGAGCTATTCTTTTACTATGTTTTCAATTTCAGAGTAATATAATAAATATTGGTTGAGTTGTAGATATTTTAAAAATTGGCTATTTTCGAAGTTTTGCTGCAAAAGATCAAAAAATGTGTCAAGAACTGAAGATCATTCTGTATACAATAATAAAATAGCGGCAGTTGATGATTTATGTAGGGAGTAAGCTACCAACAAACAGTGTAGTCATAGATTCCCAGTATATCTATGATTGATTATGATAGAATGCCCCTATAATAATTAGATATATAGATAGTAATAGAGCTCCTAGTTTCTTCTTCCCTCTACTCTCCCTATTTTATTTTATTTTTCCTTTCTCAGGGAGGGAACTAAGCTTTGCGTACTATGCTATCCTGCAGAGCCAAGGGACTCACAGCTAAAGCGAACGTAATATAGTCTGTAATAATAGAGGTAAGAATCATAGAAAATTTGTCTACATTCAATAGATCATAATTATATCTTATTCTGTTTACTAATTATCGAAATCTTCTTAGAGAAAACGAGAGAAAAACTCTCTTTGACTGCTACTGTCTAGAGACAGGTTTGTTGTACCCATATATAGCTTACTTGAAAGGGTATCTAAATATCCCACAAATTGGTTCCCACAGGCTTTGTATTCTTGCTTTTGGCGAAGGTATGTCATGGTTTAATGAGGGGGAGTAACATTGCGGCAAAGAACATGAATGATGACATTGATGAGACAGATTGAGCAGCGAGCGATACAACAACACTAGCTACTACCTAGTCGTATCTCATAGTGTGGAAGACTCGAGCCAGTTTTTAATTCTAGACATATCCCTATCAATCGAGTCGCATGTTACCGTCGCGGGCTTCAGCCTATCTGCACCCCAAGTCTTGTAAAATTATCTGCTTGCAATTCTATTGTCACTCATTTGATAGAAACAATGAACGAACGAACGAAAGACAATTGCTACCTAGCACAGCATGGTTTCATGAAGCTACCATATGATTCTGCTTAACCTTTTATCTAGGATTAATTGGAGGAACCTTTTCCTTGAAAAGGGCATTACTTTCCAAATTTGAAATGATAACCTGATCTCACCAAGCTTGGGCTCCGGACTACTAGCACTGGTAGCAGTGCTACTTTTGCCGCTTCCGGGAGGATCTACTTAAAACAGAATTTTTTTGGTTGTTATGAATGTACTCACTTGCTTAATGTTGTATACATTTGGGGAGCTGCTGGTCCTGAGGGCCACAGAAGGTATAATTTGGAAATATGTCGATGATGTTGACCGGGCTGGCTGCTAGCCTAAACACATCGCACAATGGCTAAACTGATGTAGATCACTATCTGAACAAAGAAGTACGTATTGGTAATTAAATAGACTACTAGTAGTTTATTCAATGTCACACATGGCTTATTACTTTACTGCAGCGGAGCTGGGCTTAGGACAGAGACTCCACTGGAAAAGGCTATCTCAATACAGGATATTTCTGAAAGTGGAACAGATACAACTGAAATTTCCCGGTGCTGATAATCAAATATGCCCATATTCCTAACCTGGAGCAAGTTGTACCATACTCAGTGCCACTGTTGCTGCTATGGTAGATTACTGTATGTGCTAGCTATCCTGCTAGATGCCGATAAATGTCAGTAGGAAGATCTGGAGCATACTGGGCTGGTCATAGGCGGATATAATAGGTAATCATCTATCACGGTAGTCTTTATATTTTGTTTTTGGGTCATTCTACTAGTACTACCTACTGGTAGGTGAGGTGTTCTCCATGGATACTTCCTCCTACTTCCCTAGCGGCTAACGCATTCTTCCATTTAGTCTCCCCATCGTTACTTCCCAATACCATACATCAATGATTTATTCTTTTTTAGTGTCCATGTCCCAATCTTTCCATCTCTGATCTTGTCTCTTCTAGATTATACCATCTATCTCGCGTCTCTTTCTTCACCGAAGATAAAGCCTATCTCTTCACTTACTATCATCTTTTAAGCATTTGCCCCAATTCCAGTTTGTTGTTGCATGTGAAAGCATTTGGATTTCAGACAGTGTCGTCTCTAGCGAACAGCCTGATTGTAGTTAAATTGTTGCTTGTTTATGAAGGCTTCCGTCGACTATCTAGGCAGAAATGTCTCTACTGTCCACCGGGTCTCCCACAATCGGCCGCAGACTCTCCGAGGCCAAGTTACTCTCAAACGATGGACAAACATCATCTGTTGGACGTGAAGTATCCGTAAGTGCTGCAGACAGTAAGGGTGCAGCGATTCAATAATAATCAAGCTTCACTCTAGAACAACAAGCATATGAGCGCTTCTGATAGCCACCCTGAACCTCTGGTATCCTCCAAGCTTGGAAATTTTCAACCCTCGGTTGGTGAATTCAATGATATCCTATCGAACAAGGTCAGGTTTCTTCCAAAAAAAATTTCAAAAAGTTCCATGAAGGTCAAAATGTCTCACAATCCCAGAAACAGAAGTTGGAGCATCCAAAATCCATTTCTCCAGCTGATAACTCCGAGATGGGAAAACTACTTTCCAGGCTCTCACCCAAACCTCAACCATCAGGTATCAAGCTCTCAACAAACCAAGGAATCCTTACAAGGCTATCCGAGCAGCAAACTTTGCTTGATCGACAGAGACGTGCTCTTTATAGCAGCTATGAGAGTTTAGAAGGGCATGGTGGAGCCAACAAACCATCTAGTATTCTGCCGCTTACTTCAACCTCGCGGCCAGTTCAGTCTCTTGCCCAAGATATAGCCCTGCCGGACGCCACCAACACCGACTCATCCGAAGTTCTTCGCTTAAAGCAGGAACTACTTGCTGCTAACTCAAGAATTGCACTTCAAGAACAAGAGCTTGCACAATCTCGCGTAATCAAACACACACTGGACCAAGCCCTTGGCCCTCCTTCCGAAGTTGACTTCAATGGTCGGGAGGTCACGGAGCAGACGATCAGTGATTTACAAAACGCCTTCAACGCTTCGAATCCAACTTTTAGCCAGCTTCAGGATGGATGGAGTGGTCCAGACGACTCTCAATCAGACATTTCTGACGCGCTTTCTACGGGAGCATACAACCGGTCGCGAGGATTCTGGATTCCCCCAATTCAGCAGAGGTTCAATATGAATATGACTAACCAAGTTACTGATAAAGCTTACGGTGAGCCAATGTCAATGTCTAATAATTTCTTTAGTCAAGATTTGAGTAGGCCTTGGGGCAACCCGCTTCCCAATATTGGTGTCTCAGGAAACACTTCGTCTCTGCCTCATCGTGTGTTCTCTGGTCCGTTAACTGGAGCTTGCAGTTTCGATGCACGCCTTGCCAGCGAGCAAAGTAGGTATGCTTCAGGCTCAGGCTCAGGCGCCGGTCCACGCCGGTCTATCACACAAGCCAACCGCGGTGGGTCATGTTTTCCAACGCAGAATTCTCCTTGGGGAACATTCGCTGCCAGCTCCCCGAGCATCCAGGCGCCTAGATCACCTGTGAACCGGCAAAGCAGCACATATCAACAGATCGGATTGTATCCTCTACCGCCTTATCATCAACAACCAGTTGGGACTCCCCTCTCTCCGACAGCCTCTGAGTTTACTGCTTCCGGCGCGACTGCACCGCCATGGACATCTTCAGCCGTGAGGAGTACCTAATCTTGTATTCCTAGCACATGCTCACGCTTGTAGGTCGGTGTGAGCTCTACTCAGACGTACATTTCGCCTCTCGAGCCACTTAATTACCGCAGGCTCCTCGACAAAACTGTCTCTTGTGATTGGAGGTATATTGTTGATAAAATTGTTTGCAACAATGATCAACAGGCTTCTATTTTCTTACAGCAGAAACTCAAAGTTGGAACAGCTGAGCAAAAATATGAAATTATAGAGGCCATAGTGCATCAGGCATATCCACTCATGATTAATCGTTTCGGCAACTTTCTTGTCCAGCGTTGTTTTGAGCATGGCACATCTGAACAGATAGTTGCCATTGCAAATGCAATAAAAGGTAACACATTGAGCCTTAGCATGGATCCGTTTGGCTGTCATGTAATCCAAAAGGCATTCGATTGTGTCCCTGAAAAACACAAAGCTGTTATGGTCCATGAACTTTTACGCAGAATTCCAGAAACAGTGATCCACCGGTATGCCTGTCACGTCTGGCAGAAACTTTTCGAGTTACGATGGAGTGGTGAACCCCCGCAGATTATGGCCAAGGTCAACGAAGCATTGTGCGGAATGTGGCATGAAGTCGCTTTGGGGGAGACAGGAAGCTTGGTGGTGCAAAACATATTTGAGAATTGTGTGGAGGATGAAAAAGTAAGAATTTGTCCCTCTGCTATTCTAAACGAGCAGACCTCATAAACCAAGGAGACAGCCGATACACAACCAGCATAAAAAAACTATGAAGAAGGAAGGAAGGGGTTTGGGGTATACCCGGACAGAGAATGCTGACGAACCCTTAGCGTCCTGCTATAGAAGAAGTGCTAACCAAGATCGACCTACTTGCTCACGGCCAGTTTGGAAACTGGTGCATTCAACACATTTGCGAGCACGGCGCACCTCATGACAAGAATCGTGCAATTGAGCATATCCTCCTATGGTCAGTTGACTATAGCATGGATCAATTTGCTTCTAAGATAGTAGAAAAATGTTTGAAAATCGGTGGCTCTGAGTTCCTAGACCGCTATCTTACTCGAGTGTGTACTGGCCGTGCTGATCGACCGAGAATGCCATTGATTGACAGTAAGTCGCAACTCCAAAATTGCGGAGGGATTGGTCTTAAACTATAGATAGTTGCTGGGGATCAGTATGGGAACTACCTCATCCAGTGGATCCTTATGAACACCGCGCCTCATCAGCGTGAGCTAGTTGCTAGCCATATCAGGTATGTTTTGTTGTTTAGTGTATTTCAATAGCTCTAATTCTCCCTTGAAGGAAGCATATGGTCTCTTTACGTGGGTCTAAATTTGGTTCTCGCGTGGCTATGCTCTGCTGCAACCCGTCTCATATTACACGCCCTGGACCAGGAGCTGGCATGCAGATCGGTCGTTTCACAAACTTCAATGACGATAGATACCAAGTGTCAGGTCAGAATGGAGGCCGATTTAATCGTGGAAGCCAATGGAACCCTAACTACCCACCATTCCGCTAAGATCGGCAGCAGAGGCCTTTGCAAACAATGGGTTCAATTTTCCCGTTACTTGAACCTCGGGGGCAACATCAGCTGGATCCGTGGTGCTTAATGCGTGGGTATACGACTGATACAATATAGTATTCGACTTAGTATTCTACGGCGCTCTGGTCCAGGGTTTCGCGGCGCTTTGATCATTTTGGGCAGCGAGTATCTACGACCGACTGATAATGAGCGGTCCTCTCAACGTTCTGCACTCCATGCTCTATGTATCTAAAGCTAAGGCCCTTTTCTTTCTTTCAGCTTGACAAAACAAAAAAGCATTTTCATGAAATAGCTACATTTTATCAGAAAAACAAAGCTACAGGAGTGGGTTGTTATGCGAGAGATTTGGTTTATGGAAGCAAGCAACATTACGTGTGGAGACTCACCTTTTGTGTGCCATGTCTGGTCACTCATTAATTCCTAGTGCTATGCTATTATTTTACACCCAGAATAGTCTATAATCAGTGTCCGAGGCCTTGTGACATAAGTTTCATAAAAGATACCTACTTCTGTGGTGGGGACTAATGATCGCCGAAGTCGCCTACTTCTCGCAAGAATCCTAAGGGTCCTAGGATCAATAGTAGCAGTTCTCATGCCCTAGGCTTCCATCCGCCCCCCGCCGATTCTAGGTCAAAGGAGTTTCGCCAACTTCGTCCTTTTCCCAAGGCTTCCGCCTCCTAGGCTTAGTGCTTGGTGTGTCATGGCCTGTTAATATAGTGCTTGGTATCTGCTGAATACCAGGGACTGGTTGGCCAGTCGTGATGAGCTCCACGATGTGGGCGAAGGAGGAAGGGTATGTAGGTTCCTGAACAGGTATGGATGTCTGTTTGACATGATCCGCTGAAATACGTGTGTCCGCTAATGGAGTACTATGCTGCTGAGGCGTGGCTCCAGTGTTCTCATTTCCAGACAAGATTTCAGCATGCAACCACGCCTTATAGGCTGCAAAGTTCACAGATTGTGTGAGCTTCTCTTTTCTATTGACAGATCAATGGATAGTGGGTTAGCTTCACCATTGACACTTGCAAGCGCTAGCAATACATAATGCACTAAAATGTACTGATGCTTCCTTTATTGTTCTTGTTGTTTTTTTTGCATACCTTGAAAAATAGAAGCATTTGGCTTGTAAGACAAGGTCGTCGATGCGGCCGATCTCTGTTTCAGTTGCAGGGGTATCCGGGTGACCGAGGATAATCGCAAGGCCTTTTGCAAACTCGCGATCCGCGTGGAACGGATAGGATCTAAGTTTTTCGTATATTTCGATTTCGACCTGCTGAGTTCCTGATATAGAGTTACCGTCGTCAGCTGCACTGTGTGTTGTCTCCACGGGCAGCTTAGCAGAGAGGTTATTGTTGACGACAGGGGGAGCATCCATGACGGATCAAAGTAGGATTTCACGCCGAAGAGGAAGAAGATGAGCCAAAAAACTTTTTTGTTCTTTCTCCAGTCTCCTTTCTCTTTCAGTGTATGATTACTGATTGTTGAAGGGAACTGCGGTACATAGGTGTTAACAAAATGACGATAAGATTTGGGATTAGCCGAGGCTTAGAGGTATGACACCAACTTGTAACTCCTACCGGTCAGTGACCGAGTATACTTTCCCTAAGGAAACCTCATTTAGAACAGTGAGCACCAATCCCCAAGTAAGCAAATTCATGGATTTATAGTTTCGCTATACAATGATGTCGTATTCTTAGATAGAACTTTATCTAGATCAAGATCCATTGAATTATTATATGTAATGGGCCTAACATACACCAAGACATGTGCGAATCAAGACATCGTAGGAGAGAAGCCCCCCCCGCCCCCCCCAAACAAAAACAAAAAAAGCAAAACGCCGGGCTATGCAGTGGGTCATCCATAAGTATTTAATGAAATCTTCGAACATGCGATTCGCCTTACACTACGCCGAGGTATCCATTATCTCCAGGCCCGGGCCCGTGTGGCTTCCCAGGTCAGCCTTCCTGGGGTTTATAGTTTTGCTTTGACAGCCAGGGCAATTGTGCACAACTTCATGGGCAAAGAGGTCACAATCGATGCAGAAATGATTCTCGCATACGGTACACTCGTAGCGACTGCTTACGCTCATCCCTTTCACCTGGTTTTCCGTCATTTGCCATTCATCCTTAGTAGGCACTGGAGGAAAAGCTATACCGCAGGCGAAGCATACCGAACTGCGAGAAGCTCGTTGCCAGGGGACCTCTACCCAGTTTATCAGGGGAAACAAATGATGGTATGACCGAGCGAGATGAGTGGACAGAATTAGAGTGAGGCCGCAAGAAGGACACTCTGCAGGAAGACCACAAACTTTGCTGCTACAACGTGAGCACAAATAACCTCCACAGGAAGGCCTTGAATGACACGCGCAAAGAGAGGGTGAGGCTTCAACAGTGCGAGATGGGAAGCCCATCATTAAGAGCGAGCTCGCAGACTGTTTTTGGGAATATGTGGCTGGAGGTGTCGTTACGTCCATTAATAACTCACGGAAATGTTGCTCGTTGAGTGCCACCCCATATCTAGTGTCATCGCCGCCGTTCGTTTTTGCGCAAAGCTCACGGCAGACGGCTACTTGAGCTGCGAGACCTACGATTCCCACACGCACTTTATCATTGACGAGGGTGGCTATTGTTTGATGAATATCTCCAGGGTCAGATGAAAGAAGAGAGCCAAATATGATGAATATCTCTCGAGTACCATGCTGGGTGTATGACTGTAAAGAAACATGTTAGTTTGCGCCAGACGAAGTTCAACACAAATAATGCCTGAGAGGCAATACTCACAATAGAGCGCCACGAGCCATTTCCAGGCCGTTCTGTAAACTTGGAAGACCTTTCGGATCTTGATCTCTCAGGGTTTGTATGGCACTAATATGTTCCGTGGGGTTCCCACTCATATCACTTATTCGGACGGCGAGACCGTCCCTTAATCCAAGGACACCAAGTTGTGAGATCGGATTCTGCTCGAAGAACTCCCGCACAAGCTCTTGTGCGTACCGTAGCGTAAGAAGATATCTTGTCGGGCGAAGGTCCTTCTCTGTCATGGATTGTGATAGGTCGACTATCAAGATAAGATGACGGATAATACCACGTTGTAAAGGCGTTGTATCTTTCAGAAGCCTGCGTTGAAAGTGCATTAATATAATTTGCTGGACCTGCAGTTTCCGGTCGCCTTCATTGCTCAAGCTTACCTTTTTCTTTTCCCAGCTTCCAGGAGCCCTTCAACTGTCGAGCTAATCGTACCATCTGCACTCTCGACCAATGTCTCCCAGGTTCTCGAGACCTCCCATTCAGCTCCTCCGCGCTGTTTCCTCTTCACACGGGATGCAGACCCTTCACCCCGGGACCCTCGAAAAATATTATTATCATCTTCATCCTCAGAGACTTCCCCGATATACTCTTCATCGGAATCAGCCATGAATTTAGTGTGTTGAGCGCGGAGGGTTAAATTTTCGGGTAAATTGGTGTTACTGTGTATGAGTCGTTTCGGAACAGTCTGTAGTTGGGACTCATTTAGTTAGGTAATTTAGGTAATAAATAAATTCTTATTAAGTCGGAACAGGGTCCAAGCTCCCGGCGGAGCTCCGGGCTTGGTTAATTTTTAGCTTATTGGATACCCTAGGGAACTGAGGGAAGAGGACTACTACACGATCCTTCTCTTTCTTCTTCTTCTTCTTCTTCTCCTCTCTCTACCTTTCCAAAATTCTCCCCTCAAAGCCGCTCTGAGTCTTTGATCCTGAGATTTATAATAATATTACTCATTCTGCGTGATTGGTAGACTTTGCTAGTAACTGGTCTAGTCTTCTGCATATATATGTGCCTATTGGCCAAAAGTAGCCGTAAACAGAGATTAATTTGCCCCCCCCCGAAGAAGTTCTAGGTGGTGTCAAACCAGATGTGGGGGAAAAGATGTATGGTTGCGTCGACCAAAGCCACTACTCAGACAATCTGTCATCCACCCCGTCGCCCCATCCGGCCAAATGTCACTCCGCCCCTCCCCCTCCATCAGTTCCTCCTCGCGTTTCCCGCTCTCTTTCTCGTCTGCCTTCCTGCTTGCAAACTTGTCCGATCAAGCTTGATATTCCTTCAGCGTTTGTAAGGTGCTGTTCCTCTGAAACCCCGCGCAATGGCTGCAAAGGATAGAGAGGTTCTTCCCGATGTGTATGTCCATTTTGACTCTTGTGTGCTTTAACTGAGAATGTCGTTATCTGTATGGGTTTTCAAGAACGATGTTTGACAATAGTAATAGGGCCAAACCGGTTCACTATGATATCTCCTTGTTTGACATGCAGTTGGGTGACTCTTGGGGCTACAAAGGCATCGTCAAGATAGACTCGAAAATCACTCGCTCCACCAAGGAGATTATGTTGAATTCCAAGGAGATCGAGGTCCAGAAAGCTGAGATTTTTGGAAAAGATGGTCCGTCAGGGTGCATCCTATTGCAAGGCTATTCCTGACTTCAGGCCAAACTACTGACATAGCACACGGCTGCTGTAGGGACGAAAATAACCCAAGCGTCTGAGATAATCTATGACCAGAAGTCAGAGAGAGTGACTTTCAAATTCCCCCAAGAAATCACACCATCGGGTATTGTCCTATCCCTGGCTTTCATGGGTACAATGAACAATTCTATGGCTGGTTTTTATCGTTCTAAGTACAAGCCTGTTGCAAAACCTAGTCCTGACACCCCAAGGGATGGTGATTTCCATTTTATGCTGAGCACTCAATTCGAATCCTGTGATGCACGCAGAGCTTTTCCATGTTTTGACGAACCGAATCTGAAAGCTACATTTGATTTTGAGATCGAAGTACCGAACGGCCAAACAGCTCTAAGCAACATGCCTGTCAAATCTGAGAGAGAAGGCAGTAGCCCTGGTCTGAAAGTAGTTTCTTTCGAGAGAACCCCCGTGATGAGTACTTACGTGAGTCTGTACCTATCTATCCTAATAACGCATGTGACTAACCATTAGGATACTATTACAGCTTCTAGCTTGGGCTGTTGGTGACTTTGAGTTCGTCGAGGCAATGACCCATCGCAGATACAACGGAAAAAGCATACCTGTGCGTGTCTACACGACAAAGGGTCTCAAGGAGCAAGCCCGATTCGCTTTAGAATGTGCACATCGTACTGTTGACTATTTCTCGGAAGTATTCGAGATTGAGTACCCCCTGCCCAAAGCAGACCTCCTGGCTGTTCATGAATTCGTGAGTCTTAGCAACCGCACTTACTTGGATGCATGTATAGAAATTTACTTTGTTTTTCCAGGCCATGGGAGCTATGGAGAATTGGGGCCTTGTAACATACAGAACGACTGCCGTTCTCTTTGATGAGGGCAAGTCAGATACTCGCTACAAGAACCGCATTGCATATGTTGTTGCCCACGGTGAGCCATATTCAGAAGCGCCTGTTATCCTCGAGTTTGTCTAACAAAGGGTATCAGAATTGGCCCATCAATGGTTCGGCAATCTTGTAACTATGGATTGGTGGAACGAACTGTGGCTGAACGAAGGTTTCGCGACCTGGGTTGGATGGCTGGCTGTCGACCACTTTTATCCCGGTATGTTTTTCTCCTTTGACACCAACGGCGGCTCATTCTAACGCATGTGGGTAGAATGGAACATATGGTCTCAGTTTGTCGTACGCAATGCCCGAGGTAAATATAACGTATCTTAGTAGGGATTGACCATTCCACAGGCTGAAGGAGTACAACAAGCATTCCAACTCGACTCATTACGCGCATCCCACCCAATAGAAGTGCCTGTAAAGAATGCTCTTGAGGTCGACCAGATTTTCGATCACATTAGCTATCTGAAGGGAAGCTCCGTGATCAGGATGCTGAGCGATCATCTTGGTCGGGATACTTTCCTCCGGGGAGTAGCTAGCTACCTCAAGACCCACGCTTACGGTGAGTACTTAATGTGGGAGCAGATGGGTGCTTGCTAATTAGATACGACTTCTAGGCAATGCCACTACCAATGATCTTTGGTCTGCGCTCAGTAAAGCATCTGGTCAAGACGTTAACAGCTTTATGGTAAGCCTCGAAACAGGCCAAGGCCATGATGTTATATCCTCTTATTCTTCTCTAACAAGTCGCAAAGGATCCATGGATTCGTAAGATCGGTTTCCCAGTTATAACAGTGCAGAAGAGCCTAGCCAGATTAGCATTCGCCAGAACCGATTCCTCTCTACAGGTGATGCAAATCCCGAAGAAGATGAAACAACTTGGTGGATTCCGCTTGGAATCAAATCGGGCTTAAACCTGGAGGAGGTAAATTCCCGTGCTCTTGTTGCTAAGATTGATACTGTCCAAGGCGTCGGCAAGGATTCGTTTTACAAGATCAACAAGGATCTTTCTGGATTCTACCGCACGAATTACCCGACTGACCGGTTGGCAAAGCTTGGTAAATCTCTAGAACTACTGAGCACTGAAGACAAGATTGGGTTGATTGGTGATGCCGCTGCTCTTGCTGTGTCTGGTGAAGGCACCACTGCTTCTCTGTTAGCCCTTCTTGAAGGCTTCAGTGAGGAACAGAATTATTTGTCAGTACCCAGTGCCTTCCCAGTATGTTTGCCCATATACATAGCACTGGTTCTAATTAATTTTGTAGGGTGTGGTCACAAATCGCTTCCTCGCTTACAAACCTTCGCTCAGTATTTTCTCAGAATGAGTCTGTAGCTGCCGCACTGAAGGCATTTGCTCTTAAGTTGGTATCACCTGCTGTCCACCGTCTTGGTTGGGAGTTCAAACCAGGCGAGGAATATCTTACTGTTCAGCTACGAAAACTTCTTATCGGAATGGCCGGCCTTGCAGGCGATAAGACGTAAGCCTTGCCCCATCTCCCCAACTCTTCTTCCTTAGTTTTACTAACACCATAACACAGTGTTATTGCAGAAGCGAAAAGACGTTTCGGGCTTTGGACTACGGGCCAAGATAAGAATGCAATCCACACTAATCTGCGTTCAGTCATCTTCGGCATCAACGTCTCGGAGGGCGGTTTCAATGAATATGACTCTGTCAAAGAAGAGTATCTCAAGACGGACTCTGTCGATGGAAAAGAAATCTGTCTAGCAGCCCTTGGACGCACCAAAGATGCTGGGCTGGTCCAGGATTACCTAGACTTTGTATTCTCGGACAAAGTGGCAATCCAAGACGTACACAATGGCGCAGTCTCCTTGGCTGCGAACTCGAAGGTGCGGCGTCTACTTTGGGAGTATATGAAGGACAACTGGGGTGCGGTTGAGGCTCGCCTGTCGGCAAATAACGTCGTCTTTGAGCGCTTTGTACGAATGGGCCTTTCTAAGTTCGCAGACCAAAGCATTAGGGAGGATATTACTTCGTTCTTCCAGCACAGGGATACAAGTGCCTATGATCGCGCGCTAGTTATTGTTGCGGATAGCATTCGGACGAATGCACGCTATAAGGATAGAGATGAGAAATCAGTTCTGGATTGGCTCCAGGCTCATGGCTATGCCTGATTGTCGAGGAATAAAGCGGTCTGTTGCCAACTTGCCGTGTGAAGATGAACCAGGATATCATCATTATATTATACTGGGCCTATTCTACTGATCCTAACTAGTATACCTGAAACTATATGTCTTTTGTTTTCTTTCCCTTTTTCTTCACCGCCTATTGGATTGGCCGTTCATGAGACTTGGGACCTAAGCATCTAGAAATTTACAAGAAGAATCAGTTGTATCAGTGCGCTAGTACATAAAGGGAATGTGGAATCATCAGGCACCTGGCAGTATCAGCCGAAGATGCCCAGGATGAGTAGGTTCACACATGTAGTTAGTACTGTATCTGTATGAACTTGCAGGAGGGAACAATAATGAACAAAAGTGAAAAATCAGTGGTAGTGGCACAGTCCTCCATAATATTCAAAGCGATATCACGTACAATAGCGGGGGTTGTGAAAGCAGAAGAAGCCAATGCCAAAATATCATAGTATGGATGGTAGTAAGAATCCAGACAAATCACACAGTATTTCAGGGAAACTTTATCATTTGATTGGAGTAACTAGACCGAATCGGGTCTTGTGTCTGGGGCCCGGCGAAACGTGAAACGGTCACAAACCAAGGGAACCTGCACGCTGGGCTCGTCTGCTCTCCTGCACTACTCAGCAACTCGCAACCGCCATTTCAAAAGACGACGGCCGACTTCATCGAACTTAACACTTCCAGGCAACACTTCTTTTCCTCTCTCTCTGCTGCTACCGCTGTTTGATCTTTCGCCTGATAGACGACTTCTGTTTTTTTCCTCTTTTCTTTCGTCTCCCCTCTTTGAAGTGCCTTTCATTTGTCAACAGGTCCCCCTACACCGTCCATCATGAACCCTGAGTGGTAAGTCTTCTATTAGCCTACATATTGATGCATCTTCTTGAGGCCTTGGGTATTGCACTCTGTCTGCATTATAATGGTCTCTCTCCCTGCGTCTCTCCCCCTTTATTTTCTCAACCTCGCTGATTTGTTGGGCAATAACCAGAGTACCTACCATCCTCTTTGGTGGAAACCAACGGACGACCTACTTCTCATTCCCTGTTATCCTAACCATCTACTTAGATACGACTATCTTTTTAAGCTCCTTCTTATCGGAGATTCCGGTGTCGGAAAATCTTGCTTGCTACTTCGGTTTGCAGACGACACCTACACAGAGAGCTATATATCCACTATTGGTGTTGATTTCGTGCGTATACCGTTGTTCGGGCAAGCACATCCCTTGTACTGGTACTGACCTCTAGATAACAGAAAATCCGGACAATCGAACTTGATGGCAAGACAGTGAAACTTCAGATTGTAGGGAGAAATGCCACTACAGATGAATGTTCTTACGTAGCTAACAGGATCTCCAGTGGGACACTGCGGGCCAGGAGCGGTTCCGCACCATTACGTCGTCTTACTATCGAGGCGCTCATGGTATCTGTGTCGTGTATGATGTTACTGACATGGATTCCTTCAACAATGTGAAGCAGTGGCTCCAGGAGATCGATCGCTATGCCACCGAGGGTGTCAACAAGCTGCTTGTGGGTAACAAGAGTGATATGGAGGATAAAAAGGTCGTGGAGTACACGGTGGCAAAGGTGTGCATCTATCTTTACCTCTTCCCCTATCCCTTTGGAACGGACAACCTTGCCCTTTTCGGCAGTCGGAACGGAGGCTAATTCGTTTATGTTGTTTGAAATCAAAGGAGTTCGCCGATAGCCTTGGAATACCATTCCTGGAGACCTCGGCTAAGAATGCCTCGAACGTCGAGCAAGCCTTCTTGACAATGGCAAGGCAGATTAAGGAGCGTATGGGTACCGCCACTGTCAACAACAAGCCGACTGTGCAGGTTGGCCAGGGCCAGGGTGTTCAGTCTGGGTCTGCAGGTGGTTGCTGCTAATCGAACCAATGAGTCGTGTTTCACAGTGCTACGTTAGCCACCTCGGTATGAAGCAGGGAGGTGTGTTTGACAACTGCGCCTTGGCACTGAACATTTCTATCTGAAACGTGAAACGGCGTAGACGGCATTGCGGAAATTTTGCTATTTTCAAGCTCGAGATGATTATTGGGAATCATTTCAAATCCTTCACAATGCTTTAGACGGCCTGCGATTGTCTTTATATGTGCTCATATTGCTGGTACCCTTATTGCCCCTTCCCCCCCCTTCTTTGCTACACGCTGCTCCTTTTGTGATTTCCTTTACAGCATTTCACTATTAGTTTCTTCCATATCTTATTAGTAGGTTGGATTCCTTGCGATTTTGTCAGGAACAAATTAATGGAAAAGACCCTGAATGTTCGGAGAACATGCTTGTTGGGTGGTAGCACACAGTAGCTAGCATATACCCCAGCAATTCTCTGGAAATAATTTAATTTTAGTCTTTGTCTAGTAAGCCCCATCTGATGAAAACATAGCCAGCTAATACGATGATTAAGAAGTATCATCTATATACAAGAGTCGTTCTGACATTCTCTATCGACCTCAAATATACCGGTCGATACGTTGCCAGTACTACAATCATAAACTGAAATAGTTATAGATTTTTGGGGGGAGGGGACCATGTTGCTTCGACCCTCTCATGGTTCAGGCTACTCCGTGAAGGAGAACGATGATTATTATTGATATTCCTGTCAGCAGGCGCGAAAACCACGGGGTTAAATGATCATATGATAGTTCATTGGGAAGATCATGTCACATGCATGTAAAGGAAGATCGCACACTCGGCGAACATTGGCAGCTAGTGTACTCTGTATGTACAGAGACGAATTAACAGATTCATTTGTAGAATTAATTGCGAAGACTGGACCTCGGTCTTAACTCTCACATAAATTCATGGTGCAAGTGTTTAAGAGACTCAGGTGCGGTGCTTGACAGTCTTATAAATGTGGATGCACAGCAAATGCACAGGAAGTCTGGGCGCCCCGATGTACTATCTTTTATATTTAGTTAGAGTAGGTAAGTGAATCGTTTCAGCAGTTGTAGGGAACTGATGTTCGATAATCTAATATATACTTATGCTACTTCCGGCCGATGAGGGGGGAAATGGAAGGGCATCTGAGACAAATAAGCCGAGGCACAGGTTTCGGCAAACGTCATGCAAACCATTATCTCCATTCAAGAAGCCGATTCATTCTCGCGACTCAACGGCTAATTTCCCCTAATTCTGCCTACATATTCAGTCCTTATCTCATTTTCAGTTGATATATCGCTTCTTCAGTATCTTAATTCTGCTAGTAAACCGAGCTGGCAGTCACATTCGCTCCTTCTATATTTCACACTAGGGTTGTTGGTATTTGACCAGACCCCCTACTAAATTGGATCAACGCGTATACTCCCAAATACCACCTTCCAACTAGCACGCGCAAATTCCTCCTGTACCATGTCTCAAGCAAAGATCGAAGAACACAAGAGGGCTGTTACAGCGACTGCAGCCCAGCAAAGTGACAATATAGCGCATGCATTAGCTGGCGCTGGTGGTGGAATCCTCTCCATGATCTTGACGTACATACTCCAGTTCTGCTTTTGTTAGAGAGTTAAATAGCGGCTAACACCCATTGATCTATAGCTACCCCTTAATCACACTTTCAACAAGGGCGCAAGTTGAATCTAAACGTGCTCATTCAACGACGACTGATGCCATCCGCCGTATCGTTCAACGGGAAGGGGTTAGTGGACTGTATTCAGGTCTTGAGTCAGCGCTTTTTGGCATCAGCGTAACCAACTTTGTCTATTATTACTGGTATGAATGGACCCGCTCGGCCTTCGAGAAGGCTGCTGCAAAGGCTGCTCGAGCCTCAACAAAGCTTACAACCGCGGAATCCATGATTGCTGGGGCCATTGCCGGAAGTGCAACAGTACTGCTCACTAACCCTATCTGGGTTGTGAATACCCGGATGACAGCACGAAAATCCGAGTCAGACGAACCGGCATTGCCGGGTGCTGCCAAAAAAACAAAGGCCTCGACGATCAGCACTCTCCTGGACCTGCTCCGGCAGGAGGGTCCCAAGGCCCTTTTTGCCGGCGTCCTGCCGGCTCTCGTCTTGGTGATTAACCCCATCTTACAATATACCATCTTTGAGCAGTTAAAGAACGTAGTGGAACGCCGTAGGCGCATGACGCCGAAAGATGCGTTCTACCTTGGTGCTCTAGGCAAGATCTTGGCCACGTCCATCACATACCCCTATATAACGGTCAAAAGTCGGATGCATGTTGCTAGCAAGGACGGCCCGAAGGAAACTTTGAACGGCAGCTTGAAGAGAATCATCAAGGAGGAGGGATATGTGGGACTGTATAAAGGCAAGTTGCGACCTTAATTGGCAAGATTCCATAGTGCTCAAGCTAATATTCCCACAGGCATTGGCCCGAAGGTGACACAGAGTGCGATTACTGCAGCATTCCTGTTCGCATTCAAGGATGTTTTGTATGATACAATGGTAGCTATCCGAAGGAGGAACCGGGTGTCCAAGTAGAGGATATGTTAGCTAGCAGCGGGCAAGCTACCCAGGGAGAAAGGTTTTTTGGAACCGGAGAAGAATATTTCAAGGCTCTTAAGTGTTTCCTTTTTCACTTTTAGGGCATGGTATGCTATTATATTGGGTACTTGGAGGCTGTGGACCACCAGTCCTGGTTTATCGAAATGCAAGAGATACAGCCAGGGCTCTGTATTCCACAAGGCCAAAAGTTCAGATAATTCGGGATCAACGATCCCGAATGCCCTGGGGTCACCTATATAGTATACCGCCGTTACACGAAGGGAATTGTCATTTGGACCTCATGTTAAATCTAGGTAGAAAAGGTAGGCAAGTTAGATAATTAGAAAAACACGCTAGTGAATCCCCTTTAAGTATATCTATTCTATATCCATGATATAATATGATAAAAGAACACAGCTTAGTATTTATTAAAAATACTATTTAAAACAGACAATTTTCTTGATAATTATGTCTCTTCTGGCCAATCTGAGCCTGAGAATAGGAATAATAGTAATAATACTACGTTCTAGTACTAGGTAAATATTTTGTTTAGTAGATACGTAGCTTTTAACTAGCTGTAGACTGTATATACTAATCTTGTTAAATTAGCTATTCAATGCGATCTAGACCTAGGACTACCAATTAAATAGCTTTATCTACTAAGATAACCAATTATATAGGGCTGGTATAACGGCGGTATACTATATAGGTGCGATCCAAGGTATTCTGATTTCTGAATCGTAGATTCAGGATTACCTGACCTTTTGGCCTGTTGGGAGTGTGTTTGCCTGGATCGTACACGTGGTCGCGGCACGCCCTCTAGAAGATATAGAAAGTAAGAAATATTAGACTTTTAAGTAGACCGAACAAGCGTTTCGGCAGATAAATAGATAGATAAGTGGCTAGACAGTCAGGTAGACAGGTACTCAGGCAGGTAGTAGTTAATTCTATTATACTAGAACTTAGAAGATTCTGCTTAAATAGGGTATATCAGGGGCTTCAAAGATTTTCTTCCTATCTATGTTTAATATGAGAATATGAGGTGCAAAGAATTCTCCTCATCGTATGTATTGATTTGATAGAGTGCAACAGGGAGTTATGTTCGACTGTCATTTTGTGTATGTGGAAAATTAGTTTTCTTTTTATAGATGCAAAAAGTGGGCGTAGATATCACATGAAAGTGCTCTGTACGTACTACTGGTCGTATAGTATGTACATCGGGTCACGGGTACATCCCGGCATGTCCACAATACAGGTTAAGACAATCACCGCCTTCTGCTTTGGGGTAAAGAGCACCTCGTGAACCTGCGCGTTCACGCGTTGGTTGCTAAGCATTGGGATCATGATTAACTGATTGATATCCTCAAGATTCACTCAGTCCTGAAGGAACTCTTCCAGCTCTTGTTTTCTTTGAGACAAGGAGCTCTGTTGCTTCTTAATCTCCGCTACAGCATTGACTTCTAAGGTTTCAAAATCCTAATTCACTAGTAACCATTGACCAAGCGCAACTGCCGCATCTTCATCCTCCATCTTCTCTTCTTGTCACTATATTTCCTTAACTTTTCCTTGGTTTGTTCAGCTCACTGAAGGCCCGGATTGCATGACCACCTTATGTAATGCCATAGACGCTTGCATGTCATTATTTTAGATGCGCAAGATCGAATGTTCATCTAACATTACCCTCCATACACTGGCTGGACTACTCTGGAGGCTGCTGCTTATGAGATTTTCGACCCCTCCTTCTCTGGGCGTTAGTATTATCCAGTCGGTTCTCACTGTGGCTTTCACTAGTGAAACTTTAAGTGATACCCAGAGTAATCTAATCTATACGACGCTTCTACATGCACCTTCTGTTGAAGTATGCGTAAGCGCTTTATCGGTAATACCGGTCCAAATGTGCTAATGTTAATGTATAGGTGGTTCCTACACATCTCAAATACTCATCCTTGGCGATCTAGCGTCCTCGAATCGAGAACGCACCCCAGATGACGCTGAATATGTCTCCACCCGAACATATGAGCCATCGAGACTTCAGGTCCCAGTCCAGTCTTCGCTCAGGTTCTGTTCGGATCGGATCTGACGACCCATCTATAATAGAGGAAGCTCAGAATTTACTTTCACAGTTTATGAGGCATTCCTCTCTTGAAACCCAAGGGCCCCATAGTGGAAACACAGCCACTTCGCAGAAGATTTCCAGTTCAAAAACTGAACATAGTTCTGGGTCGCTCGGTGGTGATCCTCAAGTAGTATATGTTATTTCAGATGACTCTGCACTTGAGTCTGTGCCAGATAACCACACAGTCCCGTCAGCAGGACGACGGTACTCGGCTCGTCACCCTCGCCTAAGAAGCTCACGGACAACCCCTAGTTTAGGGAACGATAGTGAAACAGACTCTGTGTTACCTACAACGAAAAGGAAACAATCAGATAATTCCAATAATGTCCGGCAGGCAACTTACTCACCATACTTGTTAAGCGACAGGAAATCCCCTCCCAGAAACAATGACAAGGCACCAAGTACGAGACGTTCCGCACGGTCAAGAACCGGCCCTATAAATTACTACAAGAAACTCAAGCTGTTTAGTTTTGAATCTGAAGAGGAGCGTTCCGGTAATGAGGATGTCGATATAATGACCAATTCAGCCCAGCCACAACAGCGTCTCGACCGTTCCTGTTCATGTGATCTTTCAACTCCTCCTTGCTACCAAGATAGCCAGCATATCGGTCATATGCAATACTCTGTTATTTACTCCTCACCTACAGTACAAATACTCAAGTCACCCTTCAAAACACTGGATGACTTTAAGAATGTCGGACATGCACGTTATCGCCCAGCACATAACCCAGCCGATTATGCTAAGGGACTAAAGGGAGAGGACTTGGCGCCAGACAACATCCTTCATTTCGATTTTGACCTAAAGGAAATGACCGCGGTGCTAAACTTGCTGTCATTTAGTGGATGCCAATGGCGTTCTGCTCCAGACATTGCTCTTACCGATCAACTCATACATGTCGCATCCACCTTCAATATACACCCTAAGTCCTTCAAGAAGATTTCGTCCATTTTGAAGTTGTCTAAGTTACTCTCGATCGAAGAAGTGAGCGATAGCAATGCTTTACTCTTAGAAATATTGGCATCAAATCCTTGCACGAGGGAGCTACGACGTGCTAGGCGGCTCGCAATGCGACTCCTGGGGTCACAAGAGAAACAAAGGAATGAAGGCCCTTCCACCTCAAGCGATCAACACGGCCATACAGTCGAGGAAATACATAGACTGTCAGGCTGTTTATTATCTGCATCTGCGTTAGGTCGGCGCCAGTACGCAGATATAGAAGCATTAATTGCCGACGCCAAGAAAGGCAATCTCCCATCTGTCCCATCTGTCATCAAGGCTGTTAAATTGGAGGGTAGCAGCCTAACAACACGCAAGAATGCTCAAGCATCTGGCAATATAAACAAGCTCTTACAGGATCGTGAGCTAGGTTGCGCTGTGAGTCGGCAGATCAGTTCTCGTGTTTTGAGCAACCTCGAGCTTTCAAAGACTTGGAAAGGAGCCTCAAACGATGTTATAGTACTGGCGTGGTCTCCTGATGGAACTAAGTTTGCGGCAGGTGCAACAGCTCAATGTGATGAACATAACATGGAATACAACCGAGGGAATAATCTGATTCTCGGGGATTTGACCACTGATAGTCTGGAGGAATTACCAGGGCATTGGAGCCCTCGTCCGCCGGGGCTTTCAAGGGGAACTATGAATGATCATCGTCTGTTTATGAGTGTAACAGCTTGCCAATGGTTCGATGATACACTCTATACTGCTAGTTATGACAAGACTGTTAAACTTTGGAGATTCCCTAATCACAGGGCATTTTGCTACAAGACACTTGACCATGACTCTAAAGTTCAAGTTATGGCTCGGTCCAACTTTGCAAACAATGTACTAGCGACAGGGACTCAATCCGTCGGTCTCTGGCAACTAGATGAGTCAACGTACAATGTCTTGGATTTGCCTCGGCAGCGCTCTAAAAGAGAAATTGACCTTATACCAACGTCTCTGGCTTGGGGTACCATCCCAATAACAAAAGAGATACTAATCGCTGGGATGTCTGAAAAGGGCGATGGTGTGACCCAGAATGGTCTTCTTGCAGCATGGCATATAGCCGAAGCATCATCCACTCCAATACAGTTAAGCCCAAATTCACAAAACATCTTTGATGTAAAGTGGCATCCATCTCTTCCATTATTTGCTACGGCAAGCTCCGCAAGAGGAGGTGGTACGACTCTGTTGAGTTCTAAGAACACCAGGTCTGTGGTCCGTCTATATTCACCACTCATCTCCAAAATGTGTACCATGGAACTTGAGTGCCCTGCCTTGGACATAAACGATGTGACTTTCTGCCCAGGCAATTCGAATTATGTGACAGCCAGCTGTACTGATGGGATCACCTACGTGTGGGACACGCGAAACCCGGACACTGTATTGCACAAACTTCAACATGGTGAGCCGCTCAATCAAATAGATGAAACCCTTCCTAGAGAGCAAGCAGATGTTGGGGTAAGATTGGCATTGTGGGGAAACTCGGTAACCCAATTCTATACTGGAGCATCAGATGGTATCTTGAAAACCTGGGACGTATTGAGATCTCCTGATGATGCTTTTGTTCAAAATGTTGCTTCTTTTGGGGAGGAGATCATGTCCGGAGTTTTTTCGCCGGATAGATCCAATCTGTTGATCGGCGATGCTGCCGGGGGTCTTCATTTATTATCCCCTGACACCCTTGCCGATAAGAGCTTGTCTTTTAAATTCAATCGTGCTTCTCAAGTGCCATTTGCTGGGCATGATTCTGATTCCGAGTCGGGTACCATGGCTGCCCGTAAGGCCATCTTAGATGGTCATCTTTCACGCCACCCTATTTATGGTGTGGGCCAAGGCCCTCATTATAATGGACCTTACGCGGCATGGGCCCGTCCAGATAATACTCCTGACCATCAACTCGGACAGACAAAGTTGAAGGAGGAATGGCAGCTAAGGCAGCTCGACGGTGCTCCCCCTGCTCTTCGACCTGGCTTAAATGATCAACTGCGGAGAGAAATCGAATGCCAGAGACAGCTCGCCCAGATTCGCAACGTGCAGCACTTGAATAAAAGGAAAAGGTTGGAACTTGGCCATTATACGAAACGTAGGGGCGTCCTTAGCGACTGGTGCAGTGGTGATGGTTTCTGGACAGCGCCGGTCAAGCTCAAGCGACTAGCTGCAGAATCAAAGCATCCCATCATTGAAAATGCAAATATCGAAATCATAGATCTTACGGGTGACAGTGATACGGAGTGTGCGCAGCCGCCAAACGAAGGCCTGGCCTTTCCCACTACTCGAGATACAGAGGGCTACTCTGGACTTGAGCATCTACTAGAGGGGTTGGAAGATGATCACTGGTGGCCGTCTAGTGGCCAAATAGACCCCAATTTCCACGATGCTGATGTGTAGTCTTGTAGCAGCCGGGTGATGTACTGTGCCAGTTGGCCGACAGTAACCTGAAAGAGTTTGCTACTCACCTTGCATTCCATATATGATATTGATGACACTACTGGGATGTGTAGATACCGATAGCTTGTAGGTAGAATATGCAGCTGATGTGATAAATCTCTCAAACGAGGATTAAGTAGTTCCACAGTTTTTCTATATTTGCATATCTAGCAGTGAAAACCAGCGGCTATGCTGACATGAGATATAAAATGGCAAGGTAAGAACTCCAATGCCCTCACCCAGTGAAACAAAGAAAGAACGACAAAAATTAGAATCATTCTAGTGCGGCTTAGTCAAGACTGTAAGACCCAATCTAAGGGTTAGGTGACAACAAGGATTGCCAAAAGACCAGCATGTCTCGCGAGCCCTAGAAGGTATCGAGTAGCGCACCAGGTCCTAAGGGCTTCAACTGTTACCTACTATTTAGGTGCCTTACAAAAACCATTGGGTTTATTTTTGTCTAGATTAGTAAGTGGCTACCATTCAGTGCTTTCAAAGTACTTTGCTTTTCTTAGGGTAATTATATAATTATCAGTACATAGCTATGATGATGACCTTGCATAGACATTGCTGATTCGAGATTTTCGTCGTTTGTTATAATGGTCTAATCAATACCCCAAATGCATCGACAGATAATGATCTCTATACACCATCTCTACTATGTATAGGCAATCTACATATTCTATGTATATACTCCGCAGTATAAACAAAGAAGCCCCGCTACAAATACTAGGAATTAGGGGGCGAGTGGCAACACCACGAACACTAACAAGTAATCAATACACATGGCGTATGCCGGATTAATTCAGAAGCAATTCATCTATAAATGCGGCAACCTTTATTATCACGTGGCTGAGCACCGCCACTGGGGCATTACGTACAGTACAAGTTATCTATATAATGAGCGAATGAAAAGTACAAGGCATCTACACGACCACCTCGTGCTTAAGTCGAGAGCTGCTCACTAGATATTAAGCAGTCCATTTCTCCTAAAACAGAGACAAACGCAAGCACCCCTAGAAAGTGTCAGTTATTAATGTCGTTCGCCCCGCCTCCAGGACCCCCGCCTCCGGCTGTCCCGGAGGGGTGGAAGGCTCAGTTCGATGATCGATATAAACAATGGTAAGTGTTTCCATCGCTTGGCCCTACAGCTCAATTATCTGTTGGTATTAACCACGTCAAAAGGTTCTTTGTAAATCTGCGTACTGGCAAGTCCCAATGGGAATCCCCTCAAGGACCGGCACAAGAGGAACTGCATGCCCCTCCTAGCGAAGCACCTCCCTCATATGAAGAGTCTGGGCCTACGAATCCGTCGGTAGTACATGGCGCAAACGAGAAGAAAAGCCTGGGCTCGAATAATCCTTACAACCAGGCCGGCGCCAGAAGCAGTTCTCTGGACAGCGATGCCCGACTAGCTGCTCAGTTACAAGCGGAGGAAGATGCTCATGCTCGTATCAGTAGAAGCCCGAGACAGCAAGCACAGCCTGGAGCCGCTGCAGACTACTATACAGAAGCCTCACAGCCGCAGTTAGTTGGATACCGGTCGTCTTCAACCCCCTCGCAACAAATAACCGATCCAGAGCAGAAGAGGAGCAGGGGTTTTCTGAGCAAGTTGATGGGGAAAGCATCCAGTGGCAGTGGTGGAAATCATGAAAGGCCATCTTCGCAGCAGTCACAGCCAAACGGGTATCCTCCAGGCGTATATGGTTTCTATCCTCAACAACCCGCAGGTATGGCTATCCTTCCTATCCGGCCCAACCGGGTTATTATCCCGCAGTGACACAACCAGCGCGGCGCCATGGTGGCGGTATGGGAACCGCGGGAGCTGCAGCTTTAGGTGTAGGTGGTGGTTTGCTCGGGGGTGCTTTGTTGGCAGAAGCTTTGAATGACCATGACTATAATGATTACGGCTCTGGCGGTTATGATGACTTTGGCGGTGGCGACTTCGGTGATTTCTGATGTTACCATGTTTTCTGCATGTTCTTGTATTCTCTTTCCCTCCCCCGTCTTTTTCTTTGCCTGGTAGACGGCCATGCAGAGGGATGTACTATTAGAGTCGCGATGATGGTTGCGTGCGTTGCTTATTATGCCTTTTTATGGTAGGGATTCACAATTGCTTCTAGGTTTATCTTAATTCTTAGGCTTTGATTGAATCCCAGTAGGATATGATTAATGCCATAGATTGACCCGGATGTCTTTATTGCTCAAACAAATGCTTTCGCTTATCCTCGTCTTCGTGCATTTCCACCTTCTCTGCCAGTCGCTACTCCCTGGAGGCCAGCGGGCTCTGGACCTGCTGGTCTCGGATGGGCGCCAGCCATCCACCCTGCGAAATCGAAGTTGCCTGGTGCACCACCACCACCGGTGATGGCACTCCGAGTTGCACCGGAGATAGGAGAGGCCCGAGAGTGTTTTTCGAATTCGGCACGCATCTCGGGATCCACTAGAGAGATATAAGTAAGGGCAAGTATGCGCTGTAAACACATCCATGATTGCGCCACACAGGGAAATGGCTATGATATTGAACTTACTATTCTCCATCAACTTCGGCATTCCGAATGTAAACCCCAGAGCAACTAGGGCGAGCAAGATCATAGGGTTCTTAAACAAAGCAAGAGGCGAGACTAAATCGATAAATCCATTAGCGTCTTGAAAACAACAAGTATACTTCAAACTAAAAACTTTCCCTTCCCAGGGATGCTCACATTTAGATCGTTCCTCGTAGAAGCCTCTTCTAGCTAGAACTTTAGCTTCCACTACCACTTCAGACAACTTGGTCGCATCCACAGAAGCAGCATCGAGGATGTATCTCTCCGCGCCACGGTTCTCCCATGGGTTCCCACGAAATGTCTCCCAAACGCCCAGCACCGTACCGTCTGCAGCGACATCGACCCGGTAGGGCGTGAAAACGTATTCTGCGGATCGGACATCAAGCAGGTAAGACTCGGGCTTCCCCGTGGAGTACAGGCCCTGGAGGATGAAGGTCGCGGAGCGCGTCAGCGGGGCAGTCAATGAGTGAGGAGAGGCATGGCCAGTCTTGGGTTGCGTTGACGGTGGTATGGACGTAAGAGTCGCGTGCGTGCCGGATGGGAGAGCATTGGGGTTGGGAAGAAGATTTGAAGGGGGAATAACGACCGTCAAGGCGGATGTCACCACAACGGAGGAGAGGAGGACAAGGAGAGAGGAGGTGGAGGAGTGGAACAGGCGCATGGTTCTTAGGAAAAGGGCTGCAACTGTTGGTTGAAAATTTGACCACTTGGTGCAATTTGTCCATATGCATCTGGAAGATGGCAAGGACGAGTGTTGCCAAGCTCCCCAACTAGACAAGTCTGCAATGGCCCGAGATCACATGGCCTCTTACTCTTCTACCCACATGAAAACAAACTACATTTCTAGGCAATGACCAACATCCCAGATCTAGCGGAATGCTAACATCCTTATCATTATGTCACAAGCTGTAAATTGCACAGGAAGAATAGTTCAATCGGGTTGTATGTACAGCGCCCAGAGTCAGTTGCCCGTGCCAACTGCTCCAATACATAAAAGGCTGGTGATATAATATCTAGAAAAAAAAATACGATGAAAGTACAAGTTTATAGCTTGGCTTTGGGAGCTGACTCTTCCGCCGTAGCTTGGGCGTAGAGCTCATCCAGAAGCTGGCGATACTGCTTCACCACCGGGGGGCGCTTCAGCTTTAGTCTACACCCGGCACAATTAGTACATAACGGTTTGATGATGGTCAAAAGAACTCACGTTGGTGTTAACAGGTTATTCTCAACCGTGAACGGATCAAGCATCAAAGAGCAGTTCTTGACCCTCTCGTAGCCTGCCAGCTTGTGCTTCTTCGCAACTCTCTCGAGGTCCTTCAGCACTGCCTTTCTAATCTTATCGTCATTCAATACAGACCTAATGCCTTCAACATCGGTCTCACTGATGGAATGGCCGAGCACTTTGCTGGCGAATGCAGCGAATGCATCAGGCTGGACCCCGAAAATCCCAACCAAGAATGTCTGAACGCTATCACCATGGATATAGCCCTGCGCAAAGTACCCCAGCTCGGAAAGATAAACGCCCTCCAACCGCTCTGGTGAGATGTACTCTCCCTGGGCTAGCTTCAGGACATTTTTCCGGCGGTCAATGATAATAATGCGGCCCATTTCATCTATTGTACAGACATCGCCTGTCCGGAACCATCCATCTTCAGTGATGGCCTTGCCAGTCTCTTCGGGATTCTTGAAGTACTCCTTGAAAACGTTTGTGCCTCGGAGAAGTAATTCACCACGAGGATAGGGTTTATCCTCCACAGAGTAATCCATGTCAGGAAGAGACGCCAGGCACGCTTCCGTGCAGGGTGCCAGGCGTCCACAGTTGCCAGCGGTCAGATCTTTGGAAGACTGGGCGCACGCCATGGCGTACGTCTCAGTCAAACCATAACCCTGGACGAGATCAGCACCGGTAGCAACTCTGAGAAAGTTGTGGAGAGAAGGATCGAGGGGCGCAGAGCCGGAGACCATCATTCTCGTACGTTCTAAGCCTAGGGCAGCAGCGACCTTCTTGGACCATATCCGGTCATACAAGGCATGTTTAACAGTGGCCTTAGAGGGATCAGGATTCCTCAGGTTGGCTGTCTTGGTCGAAACGACATGTCTCGACAACGCGCCCTTGAAACCTGGTTGGTCCACAGTTGAGGCACGAATGGCGTTCCCAAATCGACTATAAAGACGGGGAACCGACATAAACCCGGTGGGCTTCAGCAACTTAAGGTCATCGACCAGCTCCACGATATTCCCATGGAAGTAGCCGATCCGGGCACCCGCCCAGAAAGCTGCATGTTCTGATAAACGTGCATAGATGTGAGCTAACGGAAGATATGATGCTAATGTATCACCAGCGGCCTGCTGGGTAGTAACAAGAGCCCCCGCAGTGGCTGCAACGGCGTTCTCATGCGTCAGCACAACACCCTTTGGAGGGCCCGTAGTACCAGAGGTATAGTTAATGGTGACGATGTCGGAAGGCTTAGGGGCATTGTAAGGGCGATTCGAAGTGGCACCGAGTTCCTCAACTTGATCTATCGTATAAATCGAGACGTCTTGTCCAGCAGCCACTGACTCTAAAAGGGATCGCTTTGAATGGCCAACTTGTTCGCCACCATCAAGAGGATCCAAGCTGATGATAATTTTCAGATTGGGTAGGAGAGGCTTCAGCTTGAGCAAAGTTGGGATATGCGGCAATGAGGTAACGACACAGTGCAGCTCTGCATGGTTTATAATATACTCGGTTGCGTCTGAGGCAAGGACATCATAGATTGATACGGAATACAAACCTTGAGACATGCATGCCAGATCTGTAACACCTAGTTAGCGCCATCTAAGGACAGGGAACAGAAAGCAATCAGATACCTGTAATTTGCCATTCTGGGCGATTTTGACACCACAGTCCGATACCGTACTGGCCAGGACGATGACAATTGTGTTTGTGGTGCAGTTCTACCAACCCAGCACCGAGATCAGCCCGCCGCTTTTGAACCGTCTGGTAATCTAGCCACTGGTATGGGCCGAAGGCCTTTGTTGTCGGGTTGTACGGGCGCCATCCCAGGCAATGATTTTTCGGTACTCGGTTTGCGGTCGAGTCGAAGAGGTCATGCGCAGTGAGAACCTAACAAGAGAGATGTCAATACTAAGCCGCGCCAGGCTCTGAAACGTACACTGACCTGTGGATCCAATGTCCTCACGAGTTCCTTTTGTGCAAAATAGGCACGGTAGACCCTACTCCGCCCAGGCTGCTCAGTCCCAGGAAGGGCCACCGAATACGGTGAGCCCTTTGGAGGCTCTTGCCTCAACTCGTCCGCACGAGCGAGGTGGACGGGCTGTTGGCTAAAGAACATTGCGACAGTTGCGACCTACGTTGACAAATAACCTGGGAGAGTTAGTTATGTATATAGTCTTCTACATGAAATCGAAGCCATGTATGTTATCTCGATGTCAAGGGCAAAATCTAATCATACCAATACTCAGGCCCAGGAAGCGCTGGCAGATACCGATCCAAGGTTGTGAGAGGGGAGTTTCTGGTTTCCGTAAGTGGAATTTGCGAGCCGCTGCCCTTTCGAACCAAGGTGAGCGTCAGTGAGTAAGCCGAAGATAACAGCTGAAAGAAGGTACTACCCGGCTGGGAGGCGGTTTGAAGAAAAAGAGATAAAGAGTAGAAGAGAGAGGAAAGGAAATGGTTAAGGAGAAGTATGGACCTGGCGGAAAGTTTGGGGGTCCCCAAGCCATGGGGAAAAAGTAGAGCGCTGAGTGGCCGAGCTATACCCACGATGTCTCTTTGCCTCCACACGATGTGAAACGAACCTCGGCACTTACCCGGTTCAATTGAGTCCGGGGAGGGACCTATGGGTTACATGGTAGGTACTCCGTACATCTCCCTCCAATTTAGTCCGATAAGGTGGGCGGTGTGGGTTTCCATGATATATTTTGGGGGGATCCAGAGCGATTAGTTATTATTATTCTGCATTTCACCATCTGTTGAAAGTGCCGAGGCCATTGTGACCGGAGCGGTATAGTCTGTGCTTCTCGACTAGAGCCCATCCTATTATTCCTCGGGCTTTTCGGCCGAATCGGGAGTATGTATCTACTGTGTATTCGTTAGTGTCTTTCTTTCTACGTATTCTACTACTTTTCTTTATCTGGAGTATCTTCCGGGGCCCCCATGACGATAAATAGTAACCCTCTCCGAGAGCTGGCTGACGTCATAAATTACTCACATTGACATATGTATTGTAAGATTCTAGATGTACTAGGGGCAATACATCCAAATTAAGTTGCATAAAGATCATCCATCCCGTGATGCCTTACCTTCTCTCACATGCTTTGTGGTTTAACCGAGTACTACCACTTCGTGTCCCTACAGAAGTGAATGGGTTTCTTTATCTGGTTTTTTTTTTTACCCACTTGACCTTGATTGATTTGTTTTGATTGGATTGCCCCATAAGGAGCTCATCTTCACAAATAAACCACAAAAGCATGGTGGAAAAAAAAAATTGGAAATAAGAGATAAAGAGGGGAATCTGCCCCTTCTACGAATTGAAATGTCTGTATGAAAGGTGTATGTGCCTTGATCGGCCTTCGCATGTGGTGAATTCCATGTGAAGTTCCCCCGGACCACATGAACTTTGCATTCTCCTGATGGCTTCTTACCTAGGTACGAAGTAATAGGGTGCTCGTTTACCCAGCCATCGCTATGTAGCCAATGAAAGCATTCTTGAGTGAAAAGTTGAAATCAGTTTGTTCTTTGATTCGAGATCAGAGGTAGTATATCACAGCCAATCAACCAAAACTCCATGCCATGCAAACAATTAGGGAAAGATCAAATACTGTACAAAACGGAGGGTCATGAATCAACCTGAAGAACCTATGGATAAGTGACTCCCTCATCTATCGTCCCACTATGCAAGTCCGGTTTCCTTTGAGTCGACAGCGAGCAGCCTGCTCAAAGATATGTATATGTAACACACACAAACATATATATAAATGTGCTCGTCTCCTATGTGCAAAAGAAGCAAATCAAAATAGATATTATAAGGGAAAGACTTGGGATCGCCCGAAAGTGCCAGTGACACTCCCGTGGGTTATTCAAACGTCTCATTTAACCTCGAAACGAGCGGAAGATCCTTTGATACCACTTCGTGGTGGTGGTTTCCCATGATTCGTTTTCAAGAGAAACTCGACCCGTGTCGATATCGGCCTCGAGTGGGGGAACAAACGACGTCCGATAAAAGACTTTATGTCCCAGATAGAGTACCACGAAGAGAATCAAGCTGATATAGGCGATAAAGAAATCCGTTACACTGAAACTTGGAATCCAAGCAGTGAAACCTTGAGTCAAAATAATCAACGTGTTGAAGAAAAGCCCATACCAGGAATACCAGGGCTGCCACATCGCTTTAAAGGGAAGAAGGTCACGTGACATATTGCGAGCTTTCAGAGCTCGCATGAACGCAAGATGGCAGGCATTTAGGGAACACCAAGTGATGAAGCCCGCCACGCCCGCGATGTTGAGAAGCCAGTTGAACACCGTACTACCAGCATTAGACACATTCATGAAACCGAGCAAGCCGAAAGCTGCAGTGAACATGACACCGTAGTACGGCACTCCCTTTTTCGACGTTTTCTTGAACCAGCGCGGGGCAAGCCCTTCTTGAGCCAAACCGATTAGGATACGGCTACCGCTGTAGACGTTGGAGTTGGCAGCGGAAAGCACAACGGTTAACAGGACGGCATTGATGATATGAGGCAAGACCTTGACGCCTGCAAGTCTGGCCGCAATGACGAACGGCGAAGAGTTTGCATCGTTTCCATCCTTAACAAGGTCCTCGTTGGTGTATGGTACCAACAGGCCAATGAAGAAGATGGTCAATACAAAGAAGAACAGGATGCGGTAGAAAGTCTTGCGGATCGCAGAAGGAATGGTCTTGCGGGGATTTTCAGTTTCACCTGCTGCAATACCAACCAATTCCGTGCCCTGGTATGAGAACCCCGCCTGAATAAGCACAGCCCAAAAGCTCACGAATTTGGCTGTTGAGTCTGGAGAAACATCGGCGTAAGGTGCGAATGGACCTGGATTAGTCCAATAGGTGAATCCCAGGTACCCTTTATCACCAGCCCCTGCATCAATACAAATTGCGAAGATCATAAATCCAACAACCGTGATCACCTTGATACTAGCAAACCAGAACTCCAGCTCACCGTAAAAGCTAACGGGTAGGAAGTTGAAACAAGTAATAACCACCCAGAACACTGCAATGAAAATGGCGATGTTGATATCCTTGTCCCAAAACTGTATGATCAAGCCCGTCGCAGTCAATTCTAGGGCAAAGGTACTGGCCCAGGAAAACCAATAGATCCATCCCATAGCGAAGCCAAGACTGGGGTCAATCAATCGAGCTGCGTAGGACGTGAACGCTCCTTGAATTGGCAGATAACTTGCTATTTCGCCCAGGGCCTGCATGACGGAGAACACAATAGAGCCGACGAAGAGATATGCAATCAAAGCGCCCACCGGGCCTGCTGTACCTATGGCGGTGCCGCTACTGATAAAAAGACCTGTACCAATTGTACCACCTGATTCTAGTCAGCAAGGTTACTTTCCGTGGGCGAGTCCCAATAAATAACGACAGGCATGAGGCGAGGAGGAGTAGGAGGAAAGGGGGGGGAGTATGAGAAGATCTCTGTACCAATGGCAATCATTTGCAGATGCCGGCTTTTGAGCTGGCGCTTTAGATCCGGGACTGGATTCGACTCGCGAGTAGCGCCATGCTTCTCGCAGTCCACGTCCTTCAAATCGGACGGGGTGGTAGCATTGACCTGAAAGGCCTCATCGTTGGCCATTGCTTCTTTTCTCTCGGATTTTGGCGTGACGTTAAACCCGTCCTCGAAGGCCATGTTTGGACCTAGACAGTCCAATAGCAGAGGGTGAGGCTAGGCCAAAGAGCAAGTCGTGAGATGCAGAAAGTCGAAAGGTTCTAGGTGAGGAAAAGGTTGGAAGAGCTGGCTCCACCGGAATTTTTGAGTCACCACTACACTCCAGCGGGCAGAGCCTTTTTATTTTGTGGAGCAAACTAGCTCAACCCAGAGGAACGGGGTACAGTGGTTGTCGTAGGCGTCGAGCATAGAACTGCTCCTTTGGGGGTGTTGGAGATAACAGCAATGGGAAACAAGCGATTATGTGTGCACGACCAGAAAATGTTATGTAAAAAGAATGATTAAAGTGAGGGGAGAGATGGAGGCCTTCTCAGTGCAATGGATGTAACGCTGGTAAGATAGGCTAAGAGAGGCTAAGAGAGGCAGATAGATAACCCTAATGACTGATAATAATGGTAATAATAATGATACCTTCTAGCCGGAGAAGAGGGGAAAAAAAAAAAATAAAAAACCTCACAGGGAAGGACAGATTTTTAATCCATTGGAAGGTTAGATTCTAGTCGAACTTGCTGTGGCACTCAACCGCTGAAAACTTTTCCATCCTCCGCACGAAACCCGACGTTGGCGGCGGCGAATATTTTCCTGAGGCGCCCCATCTCGAAGTGGGCCGTTGATAGGAAATTGTGGGCAGAGGAAAAAAAATTTTCTCTCGTAAGTCTGTGACGATAGATGAATTCTGGGTCCTGCGGTGGCGGGAAAGGAGAAACCGTACCAAATTGTCCTATTCTCTCAATTCATGCTCATGCTAACAAATGCTTAATTCTTTAGCGGTAAAGGAGTCGGGCCCTGTAAGTATATCTAGTAATACTAGTATCTTCGAGGAGTCCAACTCTGGGGTGGTCTGGCCCTTTAAATGTTTCTTTCCATCCCTTAGCTGTGGTCGGGGACTGAATTCCCGAAGTAGGAAAAAGAACCCTAATTAATAGCCTCATCCTCCTCCGAAGCGGATAGTACCTACCTTAAGTTGACCTAGGTACCAAGGAGATCCCTCGATTCATGCTTGAATCCGATATCTTGTATCTATGCATGTTCTGCAGTGATCTCTATCCTTTGTACATGCAGAACTATAAAATAAATCAATAGGATCTGATGCACGATAAGCCTATGACTACATACATCCAGCAAGATCTCTTACCAGTGTTCTATCACCTTAAAACTCGCACATGCGATCACGATGACACAGGCACAATTATAGCCACTTCAGAACTCCATCACCCAACTCCTGCTACAGAGTTAGTGAAATGAAGATCATACATTGACCACGCATAGACACATACATAGGTATTAATTCGTCCCAAAGAGCTTCACATCTAACTATATACAAGGGTAAACCAAAGGGGCATCCACCGAAGAACAGTGATAACTCAAAAGGCTCAAAAGCGAGCCATCAGAGGTAAACTGGTCAAGTTGCAAGACATATTAGGATAGACTATCGCAAACCAACTGGCGCCTGTTCTTCTTCCTCAAGTTATCGGGTTCCCTTTGGCTTTCTTCATAATTCGGCACTCCTTTCATTATAAACATTATCATTGAATCGAATCGACCGGGGTTAGCGCAGATACCGTAACATATATGATGCAACACCCAATGTTGAGCTTCATAACATACTATCATCTGGAAACTGGTCCTAATCGCTTAGAGGCAGCTCACGGCATCACCGCTACTATTCCGCTTAGACGCCAACGTGAGTAGTGGTTTGAGGGGCAGGCTTCGTACTAGTGCTTGACCTGGTACGCAAAGCACCGAGAACAGCCACTACTGTCGTGGCCGCAAACAAAGCCCTGTATACTTATATTAGCAATCGATATTACAGTGGCTTTATAATGCCACAAGTCATTCTCAACCAAGGACGACATACCACTCGAATGCTCCAAATACCGTGGCTGCCTGAGCACAGTTGCAGGCGCTCCAGTGACAGAACCTAGGAGCAGGAAGCAGAACACCCAAGGCAACGAACCCTGCAAACCAGAAAACCATCGTGATCGCTTCTACGGCTGGTATAACGAAGCGATGTGCAATTTGGGGGAAGTGCACAGGTGCAAGGGCGAGGTACGGCGTTGCGAAGAAAGCCGTCCAAATGCTATTGAAAAGCATGAAATTGACGGTGTCATGATTGTACACGCTGACGACTATTCTTGGGAGTCAGTGTCCTTTCAGCTTGCTATATTAGCGATAAGAAGGCGACTAACTGTATGCGGTCAAACCAAGGGTGATGATCGCAAAAATCACTTGAACAACCCGAACAGGATAAATCCAGGGAAAATCCAGAGCCATCGCGGCCAGCAGGTGGTAAGCGTCTTTGGCCCTTTCTCGTAGGCCACAATGCAATCGGGATGAGAACAGCGACACAATGCCTGGCAATGTAGCCGCTGCCGTTCCGTTAAGATTAGGTATCTAACGAATCTGAGGAGAACAGAAAGTTGGAAAGAAATATGTAGCAAGGCCTGTGGTTTTTAAGAGCATGTGGTAAACTTTGTTGTCGAAGATCTCTTGCCGTTTTTCGGCAAGGAAACTGTACCCTCGATGCTCTCTCAAGATATTCCTTGCCCTAGTTTTCAGCTCGCGGCGCAGGACGAGTTGGTAAAGATTTTTCGGCCGACCTGGAGGTGAATATCTGCGTCGGGTGGACGCCTCGAGTAACTACCTTGTTTATATGGTCGCTTATTATACGAAAAGCAGAAGATTGTGAAAAAGTTCCCTGGTATTCAAGGGAGAAGGACTTGACCGACATTTACAAGCGGGCCATTCCTCCATGACTGAATTATTGGGGGCTCGTTTGGTGGAAGCTTGTGATCATCAATATGGCTGCCTATGACGACAAGCGCCTCAGGGCGCATTCGTGAGCGCGAAGGATTGGCTGAGGAGTGGGCGACAATGATCTCATGAGATACTAATTTAAGAGGGCATGCAGACTGGTTTGTTGGCAAATTCTGATTGAATGTGACAAGGATCTACTTGTTAGTAGCAGGTTCTCCTACTGTGATTAAAGTATAGACTTTGGTATGTACATATGTTTAGTACATGTACATACTACTAGTACTTATGTTAGTATACTTGCAGGGCAGAAAACGTGACTACTATTACCTACGGTGTAAAATGGCCTCAATTATTTGGGGTTCCCCTCGGAGTACTGTGCTGTGGTACTGGTACTAATCCATGGCAAATTACCTTGAAGTACCGATTCACTCAACAAGGTTATGGGGAATTATTCCTTCACTTCGTACGTAAGGATACCTGTACTAGCACTACGTAACTGGTAATTCAGCGTCACTGAAACATCGAGATTCCCACCGTTGAATTTATATTTGGACGCCTTCTGCGGAATTGTATGATGCTAATCTTCGGTACAGGTACCTATGTTATTCTTTCCCTCCGCACAAACACGAGCCCCAATCCCTTTCCCCACATATTCTCGGGATCGAGTGTTATGAGGGGTTGTACGTATGCATAGGTAGTTCGGTTCCTGGAAAACATGTTATGAGCCTAAGTACGTACTCCCGTACCGTCTGTATGGATTGGTCTCTACTACAATTATGTACATACGCATGTACACCCGTGGAAGTTGTTAAAGATACAAATGTAGCCTTACCTGGTATCAAATCACCATAGCTCCAGTAGAGATTGTGGTCAGCAAAAGGGGTAAATACTCGCCCTATCTTTCTCGGCTGTATAGAGGTATAGGCATGCTTCTTTGTGCTTTCTTTCTTTTCGTTTCTTTTCCTTTTCTTCCCCCCTCCCCCTCCCACCTTGACCGATCACGCCATCGTAATTGCGTAGTATTGTTGCTATTTTATCCCCGCACATTCAAAAGCAACGTAGTTATCTTTTCCACCTTGAGAGCTCTCCTGGAAGTCTTGAGTAGTAACTGCTGGCGTTCCAACTCTACACCGAACTTAACCCTTAATAGACTCCGGCTACAAAAAGATAGCAGCTGTTTCATTCAAAGGCACTAATGGCTGAGTCACGACAACCTCATTTCGAAACTCTTCAGCTTCATGCTGGGTATATATTCATTCCCACAGTCCCAAACCGGGTTATACGGATTCTGAGTATTAATGGACACCAAGCCAGGAGCCTGACCCTGCGACCAACGCTCGCGCTGTGCCTATCTATGCGACCACGGTTAGTTTACCCACCGAGTACTCCTTTCCTTTCAATCCAGTTGTATATAGTGGTCTATTAAGCGATACTAATATCTGTAGTCTTATACATTTAATGATTCTGCACATGGCGCCAGGCTTTTCGGCCTCAAAGAGTTCGGCAATATCTACAGCCGTATCATGAATGTAAGTGACGAAAGGTCGCTAGCTGTAAACGAGCTAATCACACTAATTCCTCACAGCCGACAGTCGATGTGTTCGAGAAGCGTATTGCAGCTCTCGAAGGTGGTGTTGCAGCGGTAGCAGCCTCGTCTGGCCAAGCGGCTCAGTTCATGGCAATCTCAGCACTTGCGCATGCAGGTGACAATATCGTCTCAACCAGTAACTTGTACGGAGGCACATACAACCAATTCAAAGTTTTGTTCCCTCGGTTAGGGATCACCACCAAATTTGTCCAAGGAGACAAACCAGAGGATATCAGTGCGGCAATTGACGACCGCACCAAGGCCGTTTATGTCGAGACGATTGGAAATCCTCGGTATAATGTGCCTGACTTTGAGGCTATCGCCAAGGTTGCTCATGAGAAAGGTGTGCCCTTGGTAGTATGTATAGGTGCATTTTGTGATTGGTTGGCGCAAACGTTGACCATGGACTAGGTTGATAACACCTTCGGGGCCGGTGGCTACTACTGCCGTCCTATTGAACATGGTGCCGATATCGTCGTGCACAGTGCAACTAAATGGATTGGTGGCCACGGTACCACTATCGGTGGTGTCGTGATAGATAGCGGAAAATTCGATTGGGGTAAACATGGCGTCCGATTTCCGCAATTTGTGGAGCCGTCCGAAGGTTACCACGGCCTGAAGTTCTGGGAGACCTTCGGGAATTTAGCATTCGCAATTCGTGTCCGCGTTGAGATCCTTCGGGATCTCGGGTCAGCACTGAATCCATTTGCCGCACAGCAGCTAATCCTTGGTCTGGAGACTCTTAGCTTGCGTGCTGAACGACATGCAGTTAATGCCTTGGCTCTGGCGAACTGGCTGCGTACAAATGACAACGTGAGCTGGGTTTCGTATCCAGGACTCGAGGATCATCCCAGCCATGGCACCGCTAAGCGCTATCTGAAGCGTGGCTATGGCGGTGTCTTATCCTTCGGTGTCAAGGGAGGCGCTGCTGCTGGAAGCGAGGTCGTCGACGGATTCAAGTTGATTAGCAATCTAGCTAAGTACGTCCCTCAGGTAGTGACTACGAATTGCTACATCTTTAGCTGACCAACCTGGTAGTGTCGGAGATTCCAAAACGCTTGCAATCCATCCTTGGTCTACGACGCATGAGCAACTGACCGAGCAAGAACGGCTTGAATCTGGTGTTACTGAAGACGCTATCCGTATTTCCGTCGGGACTGAGCACATTGACGATATCATTGCCGACTTCGAACAGTCATTCAAGATTTCCAGTACCGCACGCACCTAATAGGGAGTTACAATGAAGAGACAGCCGCACCATAGACTGTCTATACCTGTTATCGGGAGCCGTTGAAGTAACCTGGCAATATGAGAAAACTTGCGAATCGACCTGGAGTGTATATACGTAAGGCTTGCTAAGGAATGAGTCAAATTATTACGGGCACTACGTATGAACTTGCAAAATCTAAGGTTGTGTCAAAATATCTTCAATTTCCTCAGATACGTATGTATGTACGTATGTTCCGTATATACTGTACATAATATAACAACGTATGTACATCCGATCTAAATAGTAATGACCGAAGTAGTATTTTAAACCCCATCTATGGGTTGGAAATGACAACAGCCTTAGTAATGTGTAAAACGGCACTTTTCTTCAGTGTTCACCCCTTGCTATGGTCCAGTAATTTTGGAAGTACTGGTACAGCATCACAAAATTGAAGTCTCTTAAGAACTATTTTCAACAAATTTATTTGGCTTAAATACAAACGGGAATTGAATGCCCGAACATATCGCCAGACACCACATTATTTGAAGGGTAAAACAAAAGTGCACCGTGCAGATATGCAACTGCATTGCTGATTTTCGAATACGGGAGAGAATAAACCACATTAAGCCGCCCAAGTTCAAGGGAAATGAAAAGGAAATAAGGCACGAAAGAAAGCGGCGCATCACTATTTTCTCAAAGAAACATTCGGATTTAAGCCAATGGCATCATCTGAGAGTACCAGCACACGCATGAAGACAAGACAGTATCCACAATGTCCGATTACCCACTCAAACGGGGTGAAGATCACTTCCACTGATGTGAATATGCCTTTGAAGGATTTGAGGAAGAGAGTTCCAACGCCATGTTCCGTATATGATTTACAATGAAATATAAAAAATAAAGCTCGTATCAAAACAAAGGCTGAATGAAAGAAGTAAAGACGTTGTCTTCACTGTAGCAATATTTGCCTTATCAGGTCGAACTTGATCAAGAACTTAGTTGCCCCCTTGGCCCGGGGGTGGGGGCTGTGATGACCCGCTAGATGTTCCTGCTTGTGCTCCTCCCATCATGAACCCTGGAGGGAACATGGGCATACCTGGAAAGGAAAAGCCAAAGCCGGGCACAGCAGGAGGAACGCCGACATTGTTTGCATTGGCGATATCTCGATCGGGTTGGCCACCGCCAGGGCCCATTCTAGCCGACGGTCCGTCCCGGTCTGGTCGGGGGAAGCGGTCCTGCTGAGTGCGGGATGAGATAGGACCCCGTTTGCCCCCGGTGTCTGTTGCAATCCGCCTGCTGATAGCTACAGGAATAAGTCAACTTGTGGTATTCCTAAGTTCGAGTGTAAGATAAACAAACCTTTAGATGAGACTCCAGCACCGATCTCGATATCTGGCTCTTCAACGACCATACCACTCTCGATGGGTCTGCCTCCGGTCCCACCATATTCAGCTGTGAGCATCCATTTCCGATCTGCCTCCGTAAGTCGTTCAACCGGAATTATACTAATGCCTGTCTGGTAGTCGCTACAGTCACGCGGTCCGAATCCGACACCCCATCGAGTCTGGAGACTGATTAGACTCGATCATTAATTACGATGAGGCGTACTTACTCTAAGTTGCATGTCTCCAGACTTATAGGATTCCATACCTTCACGGGCATGCACAGCATCCTGGCGGCTGATCATCTTGATGAAAGCATGACGTTTATCTATATTGACAATGCAAGTCTGGACGATGCCAAATTTGCCAAATAGAGAGCGCAAGTGCGCCTCCGATGACCTACTAGGCTGTTAGAATCCGAGATGCGGAGAATCACAGACATCGACTCACGTTACACCGCCAACGAAGAGGGTTCGACTCAAAACTGCATAGAAAGTTAGTTAAGAGGACGGAAACAAAGCGTTTGCGATCGAACCGGTACGGACCTTTAATATTGCCTTGGCCGATGGAGTAATCCCACTCGATAAATTTGGGCCCGGGAGGTGGCAGAGTAGGGTCCTTACGAGGAGGAGACGGAGTACGACGTCTACGCCCAGGAGGGCTGCGCTGACGATAATCATTCCCACGCCGGCCGCGGGGATCACCACCCCTGCGACCGGGAGAGTCACCATGGTACTCACCGTAGACAGGACTATCACGGCGACGAGGAGGAGACACATCGCGACGTCTATCCCAGCCTGGCGACCGGGAACGGCGACGATACTGGCCTGGAGGTGAGCGCATATAGTCACGATCCCGTTCACGGTCCCGGTCGAACTCACGTGATTGGGAATCGGGACGGCCCCAGGCATTGACATTTTGACCTGGCAAGTTAAAGCCAGCAGCCTGGGTAGGATTCATGTTGCCCATGTTAGCGGCATTAGACAGACTAAGGATCTGCAGAGCGGTGGCCCACTGGTCTTGTGGAATTCCCTGTGCGGCCAGGAGCTGTAAGAGCTGGAGTTGCTGTTGCAGCGCATCGGTCGCAACAGCGGGAGTGGGGTGGGCTGGGGCTGTAGTAGCCTGTGGCAGTAGCGCAGCCAGTGGATTCTGTGTCGCAGTCAATGGATTTGGGGTCTGACTCTGGCTTTGCGGTTGTACCAATGCCGTGTTTTGAGCGACATTACTCAAGGCCGCGAAAGGTGTCGCCATAGCCCCAGCAGTAAACGGGTTTACGCTAGCCTGCCCATTCTGGGATTGTGACGCCTGGTCTACGGATGACGACACTGGCTGCGGAGCTGCACTCTGCTGTGTTAAAGTACCAAGGGGATTAGACTGCGGTGCTACTGCTGGTGCTGCTGACGCTGGGGGAGCCGCTGTGTTTTGTTTGGCCATATCAGCGAGGGCTTTCAATATACTAGAGGTATCTGGCACCGATTGAGGAATCGTCGAGGTTGCGCCATTAGATGGCGGCAGTAGCTGCGACTGCTGAGGACCCCCAAGAGGAATGTAAGTTGGGGCTGGGGAACCCTCAGGTGTAGTGGACTCAACATCTATAGAAGCAATATCAGAATTCTGTTTGCACTTATATTGGCGTTTGGAAGAGCCGTCAATGGCTCCTTAGGTTATACAACCAAGTCGGGGTACGGCGTAATGGCGTGCATATCATATAAAATGGAAGGGAAGGGAAACAAGCTTACTGTGTGCTGCGGGTGCGTTTAGTTTTTCTTTGAATGAGGCAAGCATGGGGGCGGGGAAAGTATATCCACGCTCCCAAATATCAACCAGCTTCCTGATTTTTTCCTATATGAAGAGACCATCGAATACGTAAGTTGAACTATTCGCCACAGATTGACAGAGTAAACACCTAGAAAAGGAACGGCGGGCTCTATGCAGAAAGGGGGGATATATAGCGGGAGATACGTAGATCAAATCTTATACAGGCCACACGGCGGGATTTGAACGTAAATCTCCGCTTTTTATCGGCCGTACGCATGCCCGCAAGTTGTGTGGTAGTTTGATAGCTGTATGCATCTTGCATCTAGAGCGTACCTTTTGATCCTCAGGAGCGTTGTTTATGATATCAGTCATCAAGACAGGTAGTAATTCGGACACTCTGTTAACACCAGCGGCGAAGGTTCCATCAGGAGCGGCACTACCAGATGGCTGACCTGCCTTGCGCGCTGCTTCTACCCACTGTCGAGTTACAGAGTCTACGACATAGAGTACGCCCAACTTGTGTGTTCCCGGAGCCTTCTTGAAGTGTGTATAGATCTTCTGGATAAGAACGGATTCATTCTGCAAAAGGAAGAATTTCTGTTAGCTTGCCATTCACTCCTATGATAGCCCTTGTCAATCCAAGCCCGAAGGGATACAATACCTGAACGTTTGCGGTGCAAAGCGACGTTATACTGTTGATCTTAGATCCTGAGACACCAGGAGGCTTAAGGGCAAGCATAGACTGGAGATAATTGTCCAGTTCTGCTACAGCAGACGACATTGTTGATAGTATGTATTAGAGGGGCCGGGATCCAGTACGGGGATATGGTTGATAGATTTTCCCAGGAAGTTCTTTGACAAAACCTATCGCTTCAAATAATATAGTATAAGCGGCTAGGTGTATGAAGGGGCCAACGAGTCGTTTCTACTGGGAGATCCAGTTCGGTCAAGAAGATAGTGATTCTTAGTGATAGCTGCTGTGCTTTTGGATCTCAAGACGTAGACAAGTTCCTAAGCGGACTTCTGGTCGTAGCACTACAGAATTCCACGAGCGGATTTCTGGCGACCAGGGGGGGCTTCCGCCTACAGCTGGAACACAGCCAAGCGATGGTGTCCAGGAGTTTTGCGACTCGCGAGCGAGTATGTGTACAAGGTACGTCCTAAGGTGAAAGTTGTCAGGAAAATCAAAAGAAAGGCAGATGTGATAGATTACAGTGTAGAACAAAAAATGTAATAAAGGAGTAGATAAAGGTTGACGTGAAGGTGATGCTGTGAAGTGAAAGAAGTAGTAAGGAAGGAGTGATTTTCCGTAGACAAGGCAGTTAGTCAGGTGAGGAGAAAAATCATAAGTTGCGCTAACCCTGAATCGGTAAACCCACAATTTCACCTCTTGAACCTTGAAATTTCAGTTTGGTGCCTAAGGCTCTAAACATATGTCACGTGTTGATGGAGCCTCCCAAAAGTCTACTTACTAAGCCTCAATGATGACCTCAGAATCAAACTGCGCTAGCAATATTGGCCTCAGGCTGATATAAATCCTTTACTATACAATTCAATACCACGTGACCTACAACCAATAGAGAATACAGTATTGAACTGTATAGTAAAGGATTTACCTCAGCCTAAGGCCAATATTGCTAGCGTAGTTTGATTACTTTTGAACACCTCCGTACTGCTAATTGAGTTAAGGCGTTGTCCTTCTAGGTGCAGGCCCACAGAGGGAGGCTGAAGAATCTGCAGTGGTAAAGTACGGAACAATTGAAATATACCACAGAGCATACGTAGCAAAACAATATCTGCCGCATACTCCGTTTCTCTAGCAAGGTAATTTAACATAATTAATTGACACCTTGTTCATAACCTGGCAGTACTCAATTGGTTATCTGATTCTCGGTACGGAGTACGGAGTACGGAGTACTACTTTGGTGATGGGTCCGACCCAAACTCGGGTAGTGGCCGACGTCACTAGCCATGGGAACTTCAATTGAAAGTAAATTACTCCGTTTACGGATGGAATGCGTGCCGAGATCGTCAGTTTTGCTGGCGAGCGACCACGCAGTCTGTAGCAGACAAAATCAAATCGAATTATGTGATTTTAAGGATGTACTGCAGACCTTGGGGTAAAGGAAGACAAGGGTAACCATGTCGGTAAAATCTATCATAACGAAGAGTTTGGTAATACCAATAATGAAAGGAATTAAGGGGAAATAAACAAGAACGAGAGCCTGTTCTGCCTAGGTAATCAATTACTCCGGTACTCCGTCCCGCGCAACGGAAGCTGGCGGGCGAGGGATCAGACACCTTACATCGCCGATGGAAGGGATTCGGTAGACCGGGCCACCTTCCTGGGCATAGCATTACGGTACAGTACGGAATCCCGCCATTGCCTTGCCTCACTACCGACCTTTACTGTACCGCTCATGTACCGGCTGTACTGTTACGGTCAGATGGGAAAAAAAAAAAGAGCTTCTCCCGAAACCTCAGCATCTTTCTTCTTCTTTCTCTCTATCACTATCTTAATATACCCAAACCCTCTCCATTCATCAATTATACTCAACCGCCCAACCAAGGTTGTTTAATTCGACATGGCTTCTTCCTTGAGACTCGGAACTTCTGTTCTTCGTTCCACCTCTTTCGCCGGCAAGCCGGTCGTGCAGTCCGTTGCCTTCAATGGTTTGCGCTGTTACTCTACTGGCAAGGCCAAGGTTTGTCATATTGTCTGGATTGCTATCGATTCCTGACTTGGCTAACTGCAATGACTTCGAACTATGCAGTCCCTGAAGGAGACATTTGCCGACAAGCTCCCTGGCGAGATTGAGAAGGTCAAGAAGCTCAGAAAGTATGCACAACACGCGAGTGATACCTTGAGCACCAGTCCATTTGCTAACCACGCCAATCAACGCTTGTAGAGACTATGGCAACAAGGTCGTCGGCGAGGTCACCCTCGACCAGGCCTACGGCGGTGCTCGTGGCGTGAAATGCCTTGTGTGGGAAGTATGTCATGACGCAACGGAGCCAACAGCTACCAATGAGGATTTGCTAATTCTAGTTCAGGGTTCTGTTTTGGATTCCGAGGAAGGTATCCGTTTCCGTGGATACACCGTATGTCATCCGGCTCTCTCTTGTGGGAAACATCATATACTCATGGTTACATAGATCCCCGAATGCCAGAAGCTGTTGCCCAAGGCTCCCGGTGGCGAGGAGCCTCTTCCCGAAGGTATACCGATCTAGAAGATGATTGTGCACCTTGCTAATATACCGTAGGTCTCTTCTGGCTGCTGTTGACCGGCGAAATTCCCTCGGAGCAGCAGGTTCGCGATCTGTCTGCTGAGTGGGCTGCTCGCTCTGACCTCCCCAAATTCATCGAGGAGCTCATTGACCGCTGCCCCAGCACTCTTCACCCCATGGCTCAGTTCTCTCTGGCTGTCACTGCCCTTGAGCACGAGTCCGCTTTCGCCAAGGCCTACGCTAAGGGTATCAACAAGAAGGACTACTGGAACTACACCTTCGAGGATTCCATGGACCTCATTGCCAAGCTTCCTACTATCGCCGCCAAGATCTACCGCAACGTCTTCAAGGACGGCAAGGTCGCTCCTATTCAGAAGGACAAGGATTACTCCTACAATTTGGCCAACCAGCTCGGCTATGGCAACAACAATGACTTCATTGAGCTCATGCGTTTGTACCTGACCATCCACTCTGATCACGAGGGTGGAAACGTCAGCGCTCACACCACTCACCTTGTTGGTAGTGCTCTGAGCTCCCCTATGCTTTCTTTGTCTGCTGGTCTGAACGGGTTGGCTGGACCTCTTCACGGATTGTATGTTTATCCCTCGCTTAAAGGAAGACGAACTGGAAATAGAAAGACGGAAGGATGCGAGACTATAGCTAACATGTTTACTTCAACAGGGCGAACCAGGAAGTGCTTAACTGGCTTACAAAGATGAAGGCAGCCATTGGCAACGACCTCAGTGACCAGGCCATTAAAGACTACCTGTGGTCCACTCTTAACGCTGGTCAGGTTGTTCCCGGATACGGCCACGCCGTCCTCCGTAAGACCGATCCTCGTTACGTTTCTCAGCGCGAGTTTGCCCTTCGCAAGCTTCCTGATGACCAGATGTTCAAGCTCGTCAGCCAGGTTTACAAGATTGCCCCTGGCGTGCTGACTGAGCACGGCAAGACCAAGAACCCCTTCCCCAATGTCGATGCTGTAAGTCTATTACGCATTTCCAGATCATCTGATTACAAGCCAACGAATTCTGACCTATCTCTAGCACTCTGGTGTCCTTCTTCAGTACTACGGCCTGACTGAGGCCAACTATTACACTGTCCTGTTTGGTGTCTCTCGTGCTCTTGGTGTCCTGCCTCAGCTGATCATTGATCGTGCCCTTGGTGCCCCCATTGAGCGCCCCAAGTCCTTCAGCACTGAGGCTTTCGCCAAGCTTGTCGGTGCCAAGCTGTAAATTTGTTGAGTGACGCGAGAAATCGGAGGGGGTTTTCATGATTAAGCACACCATTTTGTATTTTTCCCTTACTATTTTATTAGACTAGGATGTGACGAGTGCTGTGGTTAGTTTGATTAATGTATGATAGGACCTGGTCCGAGCGGACCTTGTAACAGCGCTCCAATATCGTGCCGATCTTTTGACTAGATGGCTTCTTTCCCATTCCAGCTCATGCGTGATGAAAACAATTACTACAAATTAGAAAGTGACAACTCTGCTCTTCAAATCCTTTCTTTCTATAGAGGGAAAGAGCCACGACTCGGTCCGATGCAAGGGACCAGGAAGAGAAGGAATGAATGTGAAAGTAATAATAATGTCAAGTAGCAACAACAATAATAATGATGAGGCAGCCGCCAATACACAAGTACAGTACCGGCTATAGTGCGCATGTATGTGCATACGTGCGGCTTTAAACCACCTTGTGATTTCCGAGGTTTATCTGATATGGACTCCATGCGCTTGCTGTGTACTCCGCAATGATCGCACAGCTCATGTCTATCACATGAATAAGTGTCTAGGTACTACATACTGTACTGTAAGTCTGTAAGCTAGTATTGATGCTACCTATCAGTAGTGTGATATCACAATCGCTCGCATACTGGATGAAGCTGTCCCCCAAATAGGTAAAGAAAAATACAGACAAGATAAAGAAAATAGTGTTATGAGAATTCGGTACCTTCCACCGGACCTAGGAAGCATAAATAATATATGGAGTAAGTACGGAGTACACCATACATACATTTAGTTAAGGTTCAGCATACTAATATTTTATTTTCAAGGTCTGTACACATACAATTTGATGACCCGTAGCAAATGTGAGTGGCGAGTTGCCCATGGCTGTTTGTTTACATCTTGAGATCTTCAGGTATCTGGGGCATGAGCCAGGAGGTTGAGAGGAATTTGAGACTAGGATCGAGAAGGCTCAACCATTTCTGTAAATTGCAGCGTCCCAGGACAGCCAAGAATAGTAAATGTTGGGGGGCACCCGATTTGCTCCGTTGGCTCAACTGAAGCCAATTACACCGCCGGACCACACTGGGCCTAGTGCCAGGACTCAGCCTAGAAATGCTCTAATTAGGTTTAGTGTCTCCCCAATGTCTCCGACGTCGGTTTTGTTTTTGCAGTTTAAGGGGACGGCAACTGGCCTTAGGCCGTCGAGTACCTAGTCGGGTCTAGCACCTAGTTAACTTGGAGTACGTACGCCGGGTTATCCATCCTCCTAGACTTTATATTTCCGCTCTTTCCTGTGCTGTTTGACCATCACTGCTTGACCTTTCCCCTCTACTTTATCGGCTACTTAAATCGCCCCCTCATTTGCCAACGTACACCTTTCAAGAACTATTCCCACCGCTTGAAGTTCGATTGAAAGCAATCGTTGCCCCTGACGTTCCCATTGCAAACAACAGTCGACTTCACCTGATCCCTTAGGCGACGAAGCCCCCAGCATCCCTTGGTCAGGGCCCCTTTCAGCGCTCCCCAAGGTTAGAGATGTCTACCACCACAGCTGAGATGGCCTCTGCCGGCCACAAGCTCGAGAAGAAGCCCGTCAAGTTCAGCAATCTGTTGCGTAGGTTTCACCCAACATTATAGATAACGACTTGGTTCTGATAGCCTTTGTGCAGTCGGTGCAGGATTGAATATGTTCGAGTAAGTTATGCAGCTTATACTCTCTGTCCACTGAAGTGAAAAGGGAGAGGTCTTGGGTACTGACATGATTACTTAGGGTCACCACTTTGGGACAGGTATCATATTTTCGATATACCCAATGAAATTTGGTGGTCTTGCTAATGTTTAATTTAGCCGCTGGAAGTGATCAAGACGACCATGGCCGCCAATCGAGGCGACAGTTTCGCCAGCGCTATGGGTCGGATATGGGGTCGTGGCGGGATCCTCGGTTGTAAGTAGCCTTTTTCTACGTTATCCGACTAGTGTGGGGGCTGCAGTCTCTGACATGGGATGTCTCTACAGATTATCAAGGTCTCATTCCGTGGGCCTGGATTGAGGCCTCCACCAAAGGCGCCGTTCTCCTTTTCGTCGCGTCCGAGGCGGAATTCCGTGCCAAGGTGCTCGGTGCGCCAGACTTCCTCGCTGGTATCTCAGGAGGCATGGCGGGTGGTATTGCCCAGGCATATGCCACTATGGGTTTCTGTACCTGTATGAAGACGGTCGAGATCACCAAGCACAAAATGGCTGCCCAGGGTGTAAAGCCTCCAAGCACCTTCGCGACTTTCATGGATATCTACCGCAAGGAGGGCATCCGTGGTATCAACCGCGGTGTAAATGCGGTTGCTATCCGTCAAACTACAAATTGGGGTTCCCGTTTCGGTCTTTCTCGCCTTGCAGAATCAGCAATCCGCAGGGTGACCAACAAGGAAGAAGGACAAAAGCTTAGTGCAATGGAGAAGGTCTTAGCCTCTGGTCTTGGTGGTGGCCTCTCTGCTTGGAACCAGCCTATTGAAGTCATTCGTGTCGAGATGCAGAGTAAGAAGGACGACCCCAACCGGCCTAAGAACTTGACCGTTGGCAAAACCTTCAAGTATATCTACGAGACCAATGGTCTTAAGGGTCTTTACCGTGGAGTTACTCCTCGTATAGGACTAGGAATCTGGCAGACCGTCTGCATGGTGGCTCTTGGTGACATGTGAGTTGATTATTCCCCTAGGTGTCTAGGACCAGTTGTAGTTTTCGGGCCAAGGTTATCATGCCCCGAAAACACAGGTTGTCTGATCACCATTTCCCCGATTTTCATGTGATAGCCGAGGAGCGGAATTTGGCTAACCTGTGGGTCTCCGTCGTACCGAATAGGGCCAAGGAGGCAGTCGAAAAACTGACGGGCGATCAAGTCACCGCTAAGCACTAGAGAAGGTTTGAGATACCCTTCTACTATGCACGGCTCGGGAGTGGTTGGGCAATGGAGTCTCGTATTTAACTAAGTACATCGGATGGAATTACCATAAATCACGTGCATGAGGTACCGAGTACTTTGGACTCATGCTACTTAGGAGTCATATGTCCGCCTATAATAGTATCTATGAGATAGTAATCAGCACTGATGGTGCTAGTTTTACTTTCCGGGGGTTATTAATTCTTTTTAATCTCATAACGTAACCGGCAAGCGTTCCGCTCACGCCAGCAGTCCGCTCACCTCTGTATTGTATAGAAAAGGACATATTTTTGAATATTAATATCTCGACCAATTCAAGCTCTGTCTACTTAAAACTTTATCTGTAGTCTATTCTATACCAGAATAGTAGAGTATAAAATTTAGGGACTTTGTAACGGCGGTATACTATATAGATGCCCCCAGGGCATTCGGGATCGTTGATCCCGAATTATATGGCCTTTTGGCCTTGTGGAATAGGGTGCCCTGGCTCTATCTCTTTACAGACTTCACCAGTATTTAATTATCAGAATAATATAAATTACAATGTATTTTATAGTATATAGTTATAGTCTATTCTTCTCAGACTTTATTTTAATTACTATTCAAGTTATATATAAAGAATATCTATACTGATATAATATGAAAATTATAGATTGATATATCTGATAGTAGTTGATATCAATATTCAAAAATATGTCCTTTTCTATACAATACAGAAGTGAGCGGACTGCTGGCGTGAGCGGAATGTTACCGGGTTACGTTATGTACATATGCTGTTTTTTTGTGCTTCCGAGTCGAAGCCAAAAAGACCAGATATACAGTAGTCCAATTAGCCCATCCAGGTAAATCCCAAAATTTCACACGTAAATATTCGGTAGTGATAATGTAGGATGCTACTATGTATGAGACTATGAGCACCCAAATCCTGCCTCTGGATAATGTTTTTTTGTTTTGTTTTCTTTTTTTTAAAAAGTAAGAGGGTCCATGTAAGGTTGTACCGTGTTTCGCTACTACTAGTACTACTAGTAATTTCCTACCGCTGTGCATTAATGGCTTTTATTGGTTGACTTATAGCATGACACATTTCCGGCCAATAGAAAGCTGGAAATAAAAGTGGAAGGGAACCACAGGATACAATATCATAAAATACAAGCCCACTAAATCTTCGGGGCCAGAGACAGTACAAGCAGCGATGATGGTGTGATTCCCATTCAATATACATATGGATGTACAGTTCTACACCAAAAGTTTGCATTAAATGCCTTTTTTGCACCAAAACTTGATGTTTTTAAATAGAGATTTCTGAGCGAAATCTTATAACCTCGTCTATTAAATAGATTCAAATGATAAATAATTATCTAGATTATATTACAATAGACTCCCAATAAATATAATTGATATATAATGCTGTAGTAATAAGCCAGAGTTATATATAATTAAAAGAATATCGCTTTCCATACAAATTTATGCTCATGAGGGAAGATATATATTTGGTTAAACCTTGGGCTTTTCTAGAAAATCAAGAAACTGAAATTAGGAAAATATCTATAAATAAGAAGTATAGCTCTATAAACTACTTTTAAAATTAATTTCTATTTATATAGTTACCATATAAAAATATCGAGAAATCTGCTTCGAGAGACGTCGAGGGTTGGTAGAAAATAGGGATTTAACGGAAACTTTTGATGGGGATTACAATCGTGCAATGAGTTGTGTAAATACTTTGTACATTGACGGGGGTTGTCCAACATTTTAATGTACACCCTAAATATTGGTATGATAAAAAATGACTGTATTGTTTACGTTTATACTGATTTATATAGCCTTCCACATTGTTACCATAGCGTCAAGCACTGCAAAGGCAGACCAGGCAGGGAACTAGAAATCTCCTCAGTTAAACTCTTCTGGGAGGATAACCCTAGAGGAACATAGCACATGAACCCACATTATACTGTGATGTAAAGAGTATTGGATAAGGTACAATTGTATTACAGTCACACAACTACAACCACGTCACAAAAGAAATATCTGCGAAGACTGATCTAGACACATGAGAAGGGGGTGACGCCTCTGTTTTTTTTTTTGCAAAGACAGTCTAATATGTATTGTATACACTTTAAACGGTCAGACCAAGGTCCTCGCCGTAAGGGAGCTGGAAGAGGTCTCCAACAGAGGCGACAGAGGCCTTGCCAGAGAGGAAGTTCTTTGCGGCCTGTGAAAGAGAATTAGTCATCTTCCTGTTTTCAAAGATACCAACACAAAGTGAATATGATATACTTACATCCGTAACCTGGGCCTCCGTAACGGCGTCAATGCTTTGAGCGATTTCGCCGATCTGGTAAGGCTTGCCGCCGCTGAGAAGAGCAGAGCCAGTGGCCTCAAGACCGGTTTCGAGGTTCTGAGCCGACTCAAGAGCACGGAACTTCGCCAAAGCGATTGCCTTTTTGATGTCTTCGCTAGCAACTTCGCCGGCGGCCACCTTCTTGAGGGCATCCACAGCATTCTTGCTAGCTGAAGCAACATGATCGGCCTTGCCAAAAAGTGAAATGGTGAAGAGGCCAGCATCGGAGTAGGTGTGGCTCTTGGTAGAGGCACGGACCTGGGAGAAGCCCTGGGTAGCCTGAGCCAGGAGGGAGAAGCCAGGAGTCCATTTTATAGTGGACTCACCACCTAGGAGGGCAGCAAGGACAGAAGCCTCAGGCTTGTAGCCAGAGGTGCCGAAAGCAGCAGAGCCAGGGAATGCAATGACAACAGCGTTACCGGCTTTGGAAGAGATGCGCTGCTCGCCGCCATGGTACTTGGAAGTTGCGCCGGGCTGGAGCTGATACTGACTGGAGCTGCCAGAGCTGGGAAGTTCCTTGAAGAACTGGCCAACCCACTTGGAAAGGTCAGCAGAGTTCGAGCCACTGCCCACAAGGGCAATGTTGGACTTGGCATAAGCCTGCTGGGCGAACTCGGCGAGGGCTTCAGCCGAAAGGTATTTCTCGAAAGGAGTAGTGGTAGAAGGGGTAATGCTCTCACCCAGGCCGCGGTGGAAGGCCAGAGCGTGAGCAGCATCGACAGCCTGTTGCTCAGGGTTGGCGGCAAGGGCTTGTTGTCTGAGCTTGAGGTGCTTGATGACGACCTCATTCAATTCGTGGGCTGATGGACCTGATTAGCCCTTCCATCGGAGCTGATATGACCACCCTGGTGACATACCTGCAAACTTTGACTGAGAAGCAACCTCTGCCAGCAATTCGGCAAAGTAAGGAAGATCGTTCGAGAGAAACTTGGCCTTGAGGACAACATTTTCACGCGAGTGTGTCGAAGAAACTTCACCGCCGAGCAGTTCAACCTCCCGGTTGATCCGCAGCGCCGACCGTTTGAGTGTAGACTATCAATTGATGAAAATCTCGTCAAAACCCATCTAGTATAGTAACGCGTAGCCTGTAAGAGTGGGCATTGAGTGCCGGAACTAACCTTGAAGGCGAATTGTTCGAGAGCATCGGAGAACCCAGGGAAAGGCTGGTGACGAGGGCCGGCCTTTGCAACCAACGCCAGGGTTGCTGTAGGGCCTGCTACTTCTCTATTGGCGAGCTTCACGCCAGCAGCCTCGGTGACATCGTACTGAAGGCCTGGGGTCGCAGCAGAGGCCATGCTTCGACGGCTGTTGATGCCGGCAGCAGAGCACTGCTTCTGGAGCGCACGGGGCGCATTTCGGCTGAAAGTAGACCGCGACAGCATTATCGCATGTGCGGAATATAAAATATGTGAGGTAGAAGATAGGAAGCCGAGAGGCTCGACAGCAATTGGAGAGGGAGGGGTGAGAGGGAGAGCAGAAGAGTGCTTCTGACTGTCGTTGGGCGGGTTGGAAACGATGTCTGAAAAGCTTCAAGATGCCGGAGCCTTGATTACTCTCTCTCTGATTGGTCAGAATGGCGAGTGCGGGCGGAACCGGCTTTTCCTCGTCCTCCGTGTCAGCTGATGTCACATGATATGTAGTTACACGTGACCACAGTGAAGCATTGCGATAAGAGAAAAAAAAGTAGGACGGAGAGGGGGAAAGGGTAGCTTGCGTCGTTTGCTATGCAACCAGTTTGCGCTTCCGTTATCTATTAGCTGGCTGATACCAGTTCCCTATGACTATCTGGCGGTGACCGCTGTTTCCTTCTAGAGAATTGAAGCTGGTAAATTCTCTAGAAGTCTTGAGTTAATATGACTTCCCAAGTATGTGACTGCTCCATCTACATAAGTCTCACTCGTTAACCTGATGGATGGCAGTATGCTGGAGAGCTCTGTACGCTCCTTGTCGAAGATAACTTTGGGGAACTGTTTGCGGTAGGTTTGCACATGGGCACCTGTCAACTACTTTCCCACTCTTGCCTGGAACCTCGGTGAGGAACGAAAAGCATGATGTGGCTGACTCTTATGTACCTCGCGGACACAGCGCATTTTCTCGACACTAAATCGCTATGATCGACTTTCCTTTCCCCGGCTGAAATTCTACTCTCGTCTCTCCAACGCCCAGCTTCGTCATGGTCTCGCAGCCATGATTCAACAACACCTTGTCTACCACTACACGTCCTACGATGACGGCATTACGTACTACGAGCCCAACATGCAATCCGCATACTATCTCATCCGATCCGGGAAGATTTTGGAGCTTATAGAACATCGATTGGGAAAATATGCCGCCACTGTTATGTCGACGATTATGTTTCTTGGCCATGCGCAAGTCGGCTATCTTGACACCCTTCCGGCTCTAAGACCTTCGAATTCCGATGTCGATAGAGCCACCGAGGAGCATGAGGTAATTCAGGAAACCGAAGAGTATCAAGGAGAGGAAGCACACCAGGAAACTGACGAACATGGGGAAGCTGAAGACCGACGGAATGGGCTCAATAGTGATTATACTCTTGCTGAACATCCCGCTCTTCTTCATCCGACTTTAAAAGCTTTGGCAGGGCATGGTTACATATTACGCGTCAGGGATGCTCAATTTCAAAGCTATGCCGACAACGCTTTGGATGCGGAGCGCACAATCAAGTCAAGACCGGACATTAAAGCCCTCAAGGGAAAGAAACTAGAGGAGGCTGTTACAGAGGGGACGCTAGAATTGCTCCGAGAACGGTTGGACGGAGATCTCACTCGCGGGTTGATGTTTAATGGAGTACCCCGAGGAGCTAAACGAAGACATACCACTGGAGCTACCGGGACGCCTAATAAAAAGGCGCGAGCTGACTATGCTGCTGTCGACGAGGATGAGGACGGTGAAGACGAAAACGAGTGGTCAGACGATGACTTCGGTGAAGACACAATACCCATGGAGGTAGGTCTTCCCTTTCCTTGAAGCTTTCATGGCCCCGTTGGGGCGGTTGTTCTTTCATAGCAGAACTGATGGAACAGTGCTTAGTCCGGTATCACTGTACGCATAAATTATGAAAAATTGGATGTGGCTCTCCGGAATCGCCGTTTTTTGGAACTTGCAGAGCGGGACTCGTCTCCCGTGACAGCCGAAGTTTACGAATGTCTTCTACGACGTATCGAATACCAGACAGCGAAATGCCGAGATACTACTGAAATCCCTCGCGAGGGAGAGGAGGGCGAACATTATTCTGTGCCAGTTCCTCTAAGAGCAGTGGTAGAGGATGTCGACCTGTTGCTGGACCTGGCAGGATCGGTTGGTCCCATGGAGGTCTCTCAACCTATAAACAGGCGCGGCAAGCGACTGTTGGAAGAAAACGCGAATGGTGTAGCCCATGATGAGATCAACGGGACGCAATCAGATGGAAACCGTACTTACGAAGTCGACCAGCATCTCTGCCTTCTAGCTCAGCCACCTTATAGCCTCACATCAAAACGCATGGTTTCGGGCCTAATCACCTGGACTGTCGAGTTCCGTCACCTGGCACGCAAGCTTCGTCATCTTGAACTGGAACGTATCATCGAAGCGAGATACGGCGATGTTGCATTACGGGTTGTCCGTGTACTCCATGACAAGGGCAAACTAGATGAGAAACGTCTACAGGAAATTAGCCTTCTTCCATTCAAAGACCTACGCCAGGTTCTCGCCAGCATGCAGACGGGTGGGTTCGTCGACTTACAGGAAGTGCCACGAGACGCACTGCGACAGCCTTCAAAAACCATTTTTCTCTGGTTCTATGATCCCGACCGTGTCAGTAATAGTGTCCTAGAGGATACGTACAAGGCAATGTCTCGATGTTTGCAGCGCCTGCGGTTCGAGCGGAATCGGTTGAAGGAATTTCTTGAGAAGACAGAGCGAAGCGATGTCAAGGGCAATGAGGAACGATACTTGTCTGAAGCAGAATTAGTATTACTCGAACAATGGAGGGCGAAAGAGGCACTCTTGCTGGGAGAAGTGGCCCGGTTAGACGACATGGTGGCCGTGATGAGGGACTACTGAGGCACTGAAAACCGTAATGAGCAATGAAATCTAAAAGTTTCGCATTTGCCTGTGCATGTGCATTTATATGGTTGAATGGTTATTGTTGTGCAAATTAGCTACATAAGGGCCAGCCTCTCGCGGTTGATGTTCGGTTAGTTTAAGATCCGTAAACTATAGGACAAAGCTGTTTCATTATAAATCAAACCTAAAGTCGGTTATCGTATATATGGAGTTGTAGGATACCTAGTGATATATATCGTAAAATAGTACTGGTCTCCGAAAGTTCAGAAATAGAGGATGTGAGAAACAGCCTACTAGTTTTGATTACAAAACTCTCGTCCAAATAGAATAGGAACAACAATATACCTGAGCTGATTTCAAGTTAATCGTGATTAGCCGAAGCGGTGTTGGTATTAACATAGTTAGACAGGAGGTTACGGCACGAAAGGCTTGAAGCTAGATAAAAAGAATGAAAAACGGTAAAAACCACGGCCACTCCAGATCACCATTGAAGAAACAAAGCAAATGCGCAAATAAGAAAAGGCCTCCCAGATGCCAAGTCTAGATCAAAAACCCATACCATTTTATACACTGAAAATCCAACCCAACTCTTTCCGGTCACCATCTAACAGTTTCCCGAATTCTGTTGTCGTAAAGCATGTCACATAAAACAGGTGCCTCTAGGCAAAAGAGCATTCGGTTCGAATCACTACGATGTCTCAATCGTAAGATTCTGTAAGGCCATTCGTTGCAGGACTTGTAGGCACACCCACAACCTCGCCAGGCTTCCCCAGTTGCTCATTCTCGTGGCCAACTGAGTCGGCGTTGTGGGTTTGAGAAGTTTCTTTCTCGCCTAGTTGAGCCTCAGCAGCTTCTAGCTTGCCCTTTGTTTCCTCAAGTTCCTTCTTCAATGCTTTAATATAATCAATGGCCATCTCCACGGTGCTGGCCTTGCTAATCTGTTGATTGCTGGGCTTATCTTTCTCCTTTTCACTGCCTCTCAAGCTGCAAGGCGTGGCATCTTTCATATTCTTTATATTGACAAACCCAGCGGGAATCAGAGCTTCAATTTCCTTAAGCGCATTATTGATGCGATTACGTCGGCCTTGCTCTGCAAGCTTATGGTTTGTCCGCTTGGAGCTCAAATTTTCGGCCAACGCTTCGGGATATGATACGCCAGGAAGAAGGGTTCCATCCAAGATATGCTGGTAGTTCGATTTGGAGGCTAGATATAAGGCCGACGTCTCACTTGATATACCCGCTAAACGAGATGAAGTCAGTTTAAAGAACTCGGCTGATTAGTGATCTTGAGTTTCGCTTACATTCTCCTCGGACCAATGGTTGTATGCTAGGACTTATTTTAGGGCGTAGATTCGGACTGGGCTGAGATGAGCTAAGGCTCTGTCGCTTTCTACCCAACGGCCCAAGTTTGGGTGTGTCTGATTTCTTGCCTATTGGCCCGCTTGGAGAAGGCATAGCGACAGTGCGCGGACTAGGAGCTACTGAACTTGGGTTACGCTCAGCCAAGGGAGTCGATTTGGGTTCTAGAGCTGGAGTAACACCGGCTGACGTAGATGGGGATGCTGCATCCGTACGGACACTTCGCAGGGGGGTGTCTATGGTCACTTGTGATTGGGAGAAATGGGTAGTAGGAGTAGCTGCTTCTGGAAGAATAACTTCTTCCATGATATCATCGTGTGACTCGGATGACACAGGGCCTGACGCTTGCCCGGTTGCGGCTGGACTATGCTGCGGCCGCTGAATGCGCATCAACATAGCCGGAGTCGCAGGCTCGTTTGTTTGCGATTGCGCCATCTGAGGAGCAATCGCGGGAGATCTCCGAGCAGAGGGTAGAGCAGGAGGTGGCATCAGAGGCTCTGACAGGGGTTCGGGGGAGACGGAATCCTGGCCGGAGCTATCATTGCTTCCATACCGCAGCCCACTACCAGTGGAGGGTTGTGACTTTGGGCCACCTTGATGTTGGCTGAGGCCGTTCAATATCTCATCTGAGTTAATTTGTAGGAGGGACTTCTTGCGTGTCTGAGGCCGCACCGAAGGGGATTGTTGCTTCTTAGCCCTAGCGGAAAATGTCTTGGTGTTTGATGGTCGGCGTCGGTGTTTCCGAATCAAGCCAGGTGAATTTGGGGACGATGAAACAGGAAGGGAACTGTCAATGGGGGAGTTCACAAAGCCCATATCCGAGACATGGCCAGAATGAAATGGATAGCTGGTTGAATTCGCATTTTGGGCCTCGAGGGCGGGGGAGGTTAGTGGGGTAAAGTACTCTCCAGGAATTGTATACTCTGGCAGCCGGAATTGAGTTTCCAGTGGGGTCATCGCAGGAGACACCAAGGGGGTGTAAAGGGCCTATAGGGAGAGTGCATTAGCCATGCGCATATTGATGTAGAGTTTGTGGCTAGTTGACTGTTTCGCTTACTTGTTCCTCATTTATGCGAGCGTACCGGTCGTACATTTCATGATTCTCATCCACGCGTTGCGGGTATGTGGCCACACTTCCCTGCATTTCAATACTGTTAGGAGTCGGAGGAATCACAGGCTGACCGTGAGGCACGTAAGGCTGGGACGTTGGTTGCGAATGGTGAACATGCTGATGGTGTGACTGCTCCTGGGGCTGTTGCAGTTGTTGGTGATTAAATATCTGGGAATGCGGGGGTTTCTGGGCATAGAAGGCTGGAGTCAATGGGGCATCGGAGAAGGACGCTGGGATAGAGCCGTGCGACTGGCTTTGGTGAACCTGGTTGGAGAGCTCAATGGAGAAATCGCCCATCATGCGGTCATACGACGACGATTGAGGGGCCACCGCATCGGTTTCCATGCGCATAAGCTGTTCCTGGCCCGAAGGAGTGGTTGAGGTAGGCATCGATACGGAATGAGCGACGGAACGAGGAGGGTGCTGGTCGGATGGCCCGTGCCCCTCCATGTCGGGGAAATGCATTCCAAATTCGAGGAAGTTGGAGAATTCATCGTCGCCGGGGGCGGTGATATCCGGCCAGGAAAGCGAATTGTCTTGCTCCATGGCGGAACTCATCAACTGGGATGTTTTTGTTTTCTTCTTCTTTTTTTTTTTTCTTTATTTCCCCCCTCCTTGTTTGTATTTGCGTTAGAGATTGGTAAAATCTACTTCTCTGAAGGGAGTCTGTAACGCAGTGTCGCAGAACGAAAACCAAAAATTCCGATAGGGACAGCAACTCGGGAGTAATTTTGGGGGTATTTGGCAAAACGGTCGGACAGAGCAAGGTTGAGACTTCGGAGATTGAAGCAAAGGATATTGACCAGTGGAGATAAAGAGAAGCGAGCGATGGAGCATCAGCTCAACAAGATAGGTTGGCAGACATGGCGACCGTGGGAAGAACAAGATGAATAGAATCCCGAACGTTGACTAACGGTAGAAGATAAAATCAAGGAGAGCAGGGTATAGATCTGGTGGGGACAAGACAGTGAAGAGCAAGCGAGAGTAGAGTTGAACACGAGCTGAATAGACCGATCGGGCAAGCGACAAAATGTGTTAGTTTTATTAGTTTGTTCGTTACCTACGCAGTAGTGAGTAAGTAAGTAGGTTAAGTCAGACAGTCCTGGGTGGTTCTGTGCCAGCAGGCGGAGATACGGAAGGTTGCTTAATTAATGTCGATAACCGGGACGGGTTGGTTTTAGTTCGAGAGAGAGAGAGAGAGAGAGAGGCTTTTACCATACGCTAAGTAGAAACAAAGAGAAAGAAAAATACAAGGTACATCTGTATGGAGTAGTACCTCTGTACAGTACTAGCTAGCATAGATATAAGGATATGTACTCTGTACATCTGTGTGTATATGCAATACTTACTGATTACCTACCTAGTATCTTATAAAATCACTATTATCTCTATCGGTATGTATGAATATTAAGTAACTCTTTCTTGTTCACATCTTTCTCTGTTTCTATGTGTGTGCGTGCGTGCGCGCGCGAAAATCCTAGGCGATCTAAGTATATATGAGTTTGAAAAAAAAGAAAGGTATGATTGTACAGAACACTCTTGGTACTAGGTGCTTCGTACTAAATACCGCTTCCCATGGAACTAAACCAATTAAAGAAGGTCGAAATACTGAAGGGTAATTAAATATGATTGGACAGGAAGAGACGTAGTCGGAAGGAGATGCTACTAGTACTACTAAAAGGTTCAGTTTATACACCCGGGACTTATTTATGTAGTTGTTATCGATAAGGATTCTATCTAAGAGAAAATAATTTTTCCATATATGATATACACCCTCCATACATCTCCTATTCGCACTTGTAGCAAAATATGTATACGTCCTGAATTTGTGTGGTATCCATCCTCAGAAGGTACAAATTTCGGGGGAACAAGACTTCATTTAAATTGTTTCCCGGTCCAACCATGGATGTCGATGGGTCTGTTAGAAAAGAGACTACTCTTTTAGCCCTCAAGCGAAAGAGCCAACCAGAAAGGTTCTCAGTTACCTAGTGGCAAACTTAGTCTGGAGAGGGGGGAGGTTCTCTCCGTATTGAATTTTTTGGGGGGTGGATCTCAGGTTCGAAACGAAACGACACTTCATTTTCATACCATAATCCTATTATATGATTTGGAAAGACGGGTCGTGGTTCCTGACTGCCTATTGTACCGTGTTATCCAAGTGGCATTTGTTATTCTCTCGTTCAGGGGGAAAATTTCGCTTATGCTACCCTCACTTTTAGGGAGGGCGGCAGTTGCGCTTACGGACTATTATCCATCATTCTGAATTGCATTTAAAATTTTGACTGTAATTATTATGGTTAAACCTTGTGAAATGATGAAACTGCAGTAGTCAGCAGCATCCATTGTATGATAACTAGTCGCATCCTTCAATATTATTAGGAAATATATATACTCCGTATACCCTGGCAGCCGTCTTTCCAAACCGGAGAATGGTAGAGGTAAAGAGAAAACGAAAAAAACCCGACAGATCAAAATCTAATTAATCAATAGATATCATGGCTATTCTTCATTTTTCCTTCTCTAACTTACTACTACTAGTAGTAGAATGAAACGGAGGAGATTCCCCCGATACCGATGTTCTGTCTCTTGTGGGCTAGCTCTGTGAGTGGAGGCACTCTACTGCGTAGCGTGATAGTCTAGAATTACAGGGTAAAGGTGATTGAATGTGGTTTGCTTCAAGTTGCTATGCAACTAATGGTTAGTCTAACCACTATCACTAGCCTAATAGCTTTGTTAGCCTGTAGAATATTCGAAGGACAAGGTAATATTCCACTGAAGGACAAACTATAAATATTATCTCGACTCATAAAGGTCTTAGAAGCATTGTCATTATACCGGGTGTCTTTAATTTTGCCCTAAGTACGTACTCCTACACGACTTGGTTACTGTTTACTCATCTGGGCATGATGACTATTGATAAATATGGACAACCCGCCCTCCCGCATCATGTCTATTACTACTACAATAATTCTCATTCTGCACCTACCGTGGATGGAAAAGTAGTAGTGGCTGATGGTGTTTGTATATAGAAGCTGTTGACCTGACCAGGTAGCTAGCATTCTCATCTGGGTACATACATTTGTTACCAATGCGGGGTTCGGGTTGCTGGAGGGGTCGTGACTTGAACAACGTGACATAGCATGACATAACATGGACACTGCATTCAACAAACATCATTGTATCACCACGCATCACCTCAGCCAAAACGATCGTCTTCTTCATGTTTCTGCTTTCCTTCTCCATGTACATGCTGGGGACCTTGTATAAGATCTCCTTACCCGTTGCCTATCATGAGACCGCCGGTCCCGGATGCCGCGTTGCGTAGGGCCCGCAAGGCCTCCATCGAACAGCAGTGGATCGACCCCCGCAATACTGCCCCCGCGACCTTTTTCCTGGCCCGCAGTCGTGATCACGATGCGGACGAGGAGCTCTCTCCTGATGAGTCGGTCCCTTCAAGGGATAGTATGTATGGTGTACAAAGCCTCGAAGAAGCCGTCCACGATGTCAATCTCCCTGCCTCCGAGTGCGGGCCCTATCTTTCGGGTGGGAACCCTGATTCCACGACTCCGATCGGACAGCAACAACAACAACAACAACCGCCTCTCCACGATCATCTAGATAATGGTGATAACGGTGCTACTTCATTGCCTCGCCGCAAGTCCACTCTCAAACCAAGCGATCTACTCAATGCTAGCAGATTCGAGATTTCCTTACCATCCTCCGATCGCACTTCCCCCCAACCATTGACGCCCTCGAACCTCAGCAACCCAGATGATCCATCTTTTTCTCTCCCAAGCAGTCCCAAGTCGTTCTCCAATCAGTCCCTGAGGCATCTTGATGACATCTCGATCACCGATGATGTAAGCAGTGAGGTTGTCGCGTCAGGAGAAGAAGACAATGATTTCCCGACGCCGTCCAATTTATGCCTTGATAGCGCATCTCAGTTGGTTATGCCAAGTATCAGGATGCCCAGTCGAAGGCCTTTTACAGATCGAGGGAAGTCGTTGGGCCGCCTGAAAGTGCTAATTGCAGGTGCTTCTGGTAAGTACGGATTAGGTTAAAAATATGATCACTGGAGTATTTGCTAAATTAAACTTGTACCTAGGCACTGGGAAAACCTCACTGATCAGATCTATCGTTCAAGCTTGCGAAGATATCGTTCACGTCGACCCCTTTCCCGCCCTGCCCCCTTCGAAATCGTCCCGCTCACCTGGCTCTTCATCCCGAACCTTTCAGACACACAGTATTCCACCATCTGTCACGGAAATTTACGCTAGCACTAAACCATATCCTGTTTGGTGGTCAGACCTAGAAGATTCGCGCGTTTTGCGAAGACGGCGGAGCATGGGTGATGTAGTCCTTGAGCGTAATCTCTGTTTCGTTGATCCTCAGTCCAACTCGTCGGACTGTGCAGGGCAAACTGACATCATTGTACAATATATTCGTCAACAGCTTCTCCGAGCGATGACGTCCCTAAATTCGGCCAATCATGATTTCCAGAATATGCTCGCGGGCAATGGTGGTGCTCAGGTTGACGCTGTCTTATATCTCATCTCCGAGGGTACGCGATGAGTCTCCCCTTTTGCTATATTCTGATTTGCCGGGCTCACGTCTTTTCAGATACCCTTTCTACAGATATTGAATCTATCCGGAGGCTATGCGACTGGACAAACGTCATTCCCGTCGTATCTAAATCAGATCTCTTGTCATCCAGTCGAGTCTCGGCCCTCAAATCCACATTTCATAAGCAAGCCCAAGAGGCCAACATTAAACCTTTCCTTTTTGGGGATGCACCCCTCGGCAAAGTCGACGGGCTCAATGCTCAGTGTCCTTTTGCAGTTTCGTCCGCCAAGTCCGACGATGATGACGTTATGGACGCCAGCACCTTGATGAGCCCAGACTATGCCCAGCCTTTGATGGCGTCCGAGTTAATGCTCTTAGTCCAGATATTATTTGACCGAGAAAATATAGCCTGGATGCGACATTTATCTGCCAAGAAGCTTGCCCTACGGCAACAAGAGCAGTCATACTGGCAGCAGGATGATCTACCAAATGGCGCCCTTCCCGGTGTTCACACTTTACGGGGCGGCCCCTCTAGTTATACCATGGCTCGAATATCCGACTATACTCGTCACGAAGAGAGGTTGGCCCGGGTACAGCTGGAAAAGTGGGCATCTGATCTTCAGCAAAGCCTACGTAATGAACGGGAAAGATACGCTATCATAGCAAGGGGGGATCGTGCTGTCTGGCTCACGGAGCGACTGGGCGAGTGTATTGTAGATGGTTCGTTGGTACCTATCTCACAGACTCCTGGCTTCTGTGGTCTGCATGTGCCCGTGGAAAGAGCAGGTGGCGGTTTTCTAGTCCGGACACAAAACGGAAAGAGGGTAGAATGTCGTATTGCGCGTATAAGCCCTCATGACCCCCTGGGTCTAGTTTGGTGGTCCGAGGATCTCAAGCGACGGGGTTGGACCATTGTCCAAATTGTGGGTAGTTTCGGGGTTGTTGGAGGGCTTGCGCTGTGGCTTGCGAAGGCTTGGGGATTATCCTCACGAAGTTTCTCTGAGTGGCGATTTGATTGGTATTGCACTGGCCATTAAGGGAACACGCCAGCTACAGCGCCTGCACCCCGGGACACTTAGCTGCTAGATATGTATTGTCTAGGATTGAGCAGCAAAAGAAAAGAGTGTGTCAGACTGGATCCATCCTTCTCTGCGAGGCGGCGGCCACCATGTAGCATCCCTGCATAGCTGCTTCCATCCTGGCATTACCTCTCAGTTCCCATGCCCTCCTCCAATGCTCTAGGACTGTTTCTTTAAGGCCTACGAATCACGCTTAGCGAGAATAAGCATGAAGCAATGCATGGCCCAATTTTATGCACTGATGGAGTAAAGGTTGGGGAGTTTCTTTTCGCCTGTTGAGTTTATTGGTCTGTTAATTGCTGATGTCTACTGCCCTTCTCTCTGCTGCATTACCAGCTCACGTGGGTAGCCGTATTCCATGCCGCTTTAGGCTATAAAAAGGCGCCCTATTCCTCTTGATCTCCCTACTCGCAGGTAGGGAACATAAAGAGTAGCTTGGTTCAAGACCGGACATTAGTTATTTATTCGGGCATACAGAAAAATTTATACAGGACTTGGTAACAGTTGAAGGCTTGGATTTTATTCGAAAGGGGAAAAGTTCTACCTATCTAAGATCACTCGATATCCGAACTCGGAAAAGCGAGCGAAAGCAGAAGTCATGAACCAGACGTAATAATTTAAAGTAGTATGATTGGGAAAGCAAACGCTCAAAACGCCGAAAGAGTAAAATTCACATCGCAACTAGAAACCGCTTTTCTCAAGTCCCAGATGAAACGGCAATACGAGTCAGTCAGTGATGTAAGATAATCCTGATGCAGATACTACTGGAACAGGTTTGAATAATAGGTCGTAAAAGCAGTTAAATTTTCGTTTCCGTTGCTGCCGAAACATTTAGTCAACCTCCTCCATGGAGCTCTCGCCGGTGGCAGCGGCAGGGGCCTCTTCAGCGGCCTTCTCCTCAGAGGTCTCGGCCTCCTCGTCGACGTTCAGACCGAGAGAGACAAGCTTGTGGATGCGCTCGGCAAAGCTGGCAGGTTCGTCGATGGTGAAGCCGGAAACCAGGAGAGAGGTCTCGAACAGAAGCTGAGTAATGGACTTGACGGTACGGTCGCTCTCACCATCAGCCTCGACCTTCTTCTTGAGCTCCTTGACAATAGCAGACTTGGGAGAGATCTCGAAGGTCTTCTTAGAAGACATGTAGGAGCTCATGGAGGTGTCACGGAGGGCCTGGGCCTTCATGATACGCTCCATGTTGGCAGACCATCCGAACTGGCCAGTACGAATGGCACAAGGAGAGCCAACAAGCTTGTGAGAGACAACAACCTTCTCAACCTTGTCGCCGAGGATGTTCTTGAGGCTCTTGGCAAGACCCTCAAACTCCTTCTCCTCCTTCTCACGCTCAGCCTTCTCCTCCTCGGACTCCTCAAGCTCGAAGTCTTTGGTGATGTCGACGAGCTTCTTGCCATCAAACTCCTTAAGCTGAGTGAAGGCGTACTCATCAATGGGGTCAACCAGGAAGAGAACCTCAAAGTTCTTCTGCTTGAGGCTGTCAAGGAAGGGAGACTTGGCAACAGCCTTGATAGACTCGCCAGTGATGTAGTAGATCTGCTTCTGGTGCTCAGGCATGCGGGTGACATAGTCGGAGAGGGAGGTGACCTCATCACCAGACTTTGTGGACTGGTAACGGAGCAGCTTAGCAAGGGTCTGGCGGTTCTGAGCATCCTCGTGGACACCAAGCTTAATGTTCTTGCTGAAGGCCGAGTAGAACTTGTCAAACTGCTCACGATCTTCGGCAATTTCAGTGAAGAGCTCAAGGGTCTTCTTGACAATGTTCTTCTTGATGACCTTCATGATCTTGTTCTGCTGCAGGGTCTCACGGGACAGGTTGAGAGGAAGGTCCTCAGAATCAACAACACCCTTGATGAAGCTGAGCCACTCAGGGATAAGATCGGTGGCATCATCGGTGATGAAGACACGGCGAACATAGAGCTTGATGTTGTTCTTGGTCTTCTTGGTCTCGAAGAGGTCAAAAGGAGCACGCTTGGGAATATAGAGAATGGCACGGAACTCAAGCTGGCCCTCAACGGAGAAGTGCTTGACAGCAAGGTGGTCCTCCCAGTCATTGGAGAGAGACTTGTAGAAGGCAGCGTACTCCTCCTGGGTGATATCAGCAGGGTTACGGGTCCAGATGGGTTTGGTCTTGTTCAGTTCCTCCTCCTCGATCTTGCTCTCTTTCACGGTCTTAGTCTTCTTCTCCTTCTTCTCCTCTTCTTCATCAACCTCCTCAATCTTGGGCTTCTTCTCATCGCCCTCCTCTTCCTTGGTCTCCTCCTCCTCGTCAGGAACCTCCTTCTCGGTTTCCTTCAGGACGTGGAGGTAGATAGGGTAAGAGATGAACTCGGAGTGCTTGCGAACAACCTCCTTGATGCGGCTCTCGTTGAGATAGTCAGTCTGCTCATCCTTCAAGTGAAGGATCATCTTGGTACCACGGCCAAGGGGCTCGCCCTCGGTGTCCTGGGTGAGAGTGAAGGTGCCGCCGGCAGCGGACTCCCAGACGTACTGCTCATCGTCGTTGTGCTTTGAGATGACAGTGACGCGGTCAGCGACAAGATAAGCAGAGTAGAAGCCAACACCGAACTGGCCAATCATGGAGATGTCCGCACCAGCGGAGAGGGCCTCCATGAACTGCTTGGTACCAGAGCGAGCGATGGTACCAAGGTTGTTGATCAGGTCCTAGATAACAGCAATATGGTTAGAATGGGGTCTGTGTAGGCATATGATAGGCGGAATTGACTTACAGCCTTGGTCATACCGATACCGGTATCACGGATAGTCAAGGTCTTGGCCTCCTTGTTGGGGATGATGTCGATACGGAGGTCCTTGCCCGAGTCGAGCTTGGAGGGGTCCGACAAAGACTCATAGCGGATCTTGTCAAGAGCATCCGAGGCGTTGGAGATAAGTTCACGCAGGAAAATCTCCTTGTTGGAATAGACAGTGTTGATGATAAGAGAGAGGAGCTGAGAGATCTCAGCCTGGAACTCGAAAGTCTCGGACATGATGAAGGGATGTGAGTTATATTCTGTTCCACGCCGAAGGTTGTGTTAGTCATAGGTATACTGATAGAGGTAGGATACAGGCCCTCCACTTATTCAGGGAGTTTATGTGAATCTCGGGGGTAAGACCGAGGAGACCAGAATGATCCAGCTTTGGCAGCAGCTCTCCTTACTCGGGTGGGGGGTGGGAACAAGACTCACAAGGTACAACAACGTAAGATCGTTAAGAACAAGAGAGAGAGAAAAAAGAAAAAGGGACGGTGGGAGAGTTGAGATTCAGAAAAAAACAAAAACAAAAAGAATCTGCTCCAGAAGGTAAAGCAGACTTAGTATAGATAGATGGAGATGAGAAGAAGTGAGGAGAAAAAGTGTGAATGAATGAGGAAGAAGAAAAGCTACCGCAAGCGACGGGGCGGAGAACTTAATGTTTGGCTGAGGGACACAAAATTTCGGCGCGGGCGTTTCTACGGCGATCCAGCAACTTCCACGCTCTCTCCGCCTTGTCTCGACGGGGATCTTCCAGTCTCTTCTACTCGATACACATCACAGCCTGGATTGAATCCATGGTTCTCTGCCCAAAGAAAAAAGAAAGAAAAAATTCTAGTTCATTCAATCATGTTCCATTCGGTATCCTGTTAACATTTCCAATCGTTTTATTCATTTCCCCCCACCATTCATCATTTACCGATTATTCCCTTCCCCTTTTCTGTTGCCCCTCCCCCTCCAAAAGCTGCGTTCCGATCTAACTTCACTTCCCTGGTGCCTCAGGCAATCAATCTAGAACGTTCCGCTCCACCATCCATTGTCGGCGGAATGTGGATTTTTCGTATCCTAGTACCTTACATTCAAGTACTGTACATACAATAATACCGTCCCCATCTCTCCGCCATAATGGAACTTTCCACAGAGTAGGAGCTATCGATTATCAGGTACAATGTACAGTGCACATACCTTGTCTACTGTAATATTCCGACCCACTTATCTTCGATGTGGTAATCGATTTGAGTACCTACAATACCCATATCACATGCATACATGCATTCATTGAACTCCAGCCTTCACTTAAGCTGGGACCTGGCAAATCAAACATTGTTATCAAGATCACATGGATCAATCCAACCAGAGCCCTCCTCCTACCATGTTCACTGACCTCATATCTATGCCACTTCTTATGTGCAAGACAACCCACATCTATAGGAACACAAGGGAGCTGAGCCGAGGCAGGCAGTTTGCATTCACTTTCAGATAGTTCCGGACAATTGATAATACATGTGCAATTACACAGTAACAAGCAGGCACCCGCTCCTTCCCTCCTCTTTGTATGATGAATTGGATAAGGTAACTCAGTAAGAGCCACTGTGCCTGTAAATGGAAACAGACGTTTGCCACCTATACCCCCATGAATAGGACGGGTATCAAACAATTATAGCAAGGCAAAAGACAAGACAGCGGCCACCACCCAGTTTACAGTTTCTAAATGAGATGAAGTAGAGATAAAGAAAAGAAGTTAGATTGGAACAACCGTAAACAAAATAGAAATAAGACCCTAAGAGAACAATACGGGCATGTAGCTCGCTATGCTAGAAGCAAGAAATAGTTGAATAGGTCATGACAACACATTCACAGAGACAAAAAGTCATGAAAGCACAAACCAATAAGGAAAAGAAAGCCCTGTTGATGAGATATGAAAGAACAACTTTTCCAACCGCTAATATGCAGTGTGACAGATGAATGGGTCACATAACACATGTCATTATCAATAAGAGGGAGTAATACATGTCCTGGGTCACCATAAGCATCTGAACCTGTATGCTGTTGCGGGCCAGGATGAAGGACTAAGAGTTGAATGACCAGCAGGAGAGGGGGGAAAGGAGAAATAAAGAAGAGGAAGTATAGGGTCAAGAAGAAAAGACAGCGTGCAGTGAATAATCTTCACCCTGATTCCGGTAGTTTTCTTTTATTTTCGTTTATTCTTGTTTTTATTTTTCCCCGCCTCTCCGTTTTAGAGAAGGAAGAAGTAGTGATCTGCTCTAAGCAGTCTGTGCCTGGTTGCGGGCTTTAGCATTGACATTGCCACTGCCGCCACGGCCACGGGGAGCGAAGCCACCACGGCCATCACGCTGGAAGCCACCACGGCCCTGGCTGCCGGTACGGTCACCGCGACCACGGCCAGAGCCACCCCGACCAGCGCCATAGTTGGTATTTCCCCCATAGGCGCTAGTACGAGAACGGCGTTCCTCTACGGAGATTTGCTCGGTTCCAATCTGGTGCGGATTGGCAGCAACAGCAGCGGTGTAGCCGGCAGGGTCAGCGAACTCAACAAAAGCACAGTTCTAAAGGCAATTAGTTTCCTCCTTCCCGAGTAATTGAGACTTCACGGCGGAACCTACCTTCTGGCGGCTCACATCGAAATGCTTGAGTTTTCCAAAGCGGGACAAAGTCTGCTTGAGCAAGTTTGCATCGACCTTATCGGTGACGTTCTTGATATAAGCCATGACGTTCTGGTCATCACCCGCACGAGGCTGGGTCTTCTTATGGTCGTGACCAGCAGTTTGCCAGCCAGATCCATCATTGGAGGGAGGCTGGATAGGAGTGCTCTCAGCAGCAGGAGTAGGTGTGGCAGCCGCAGCAGGGGGGGCAGGAACCGACTGGGCGGAGCTGGTAGCAGGAGCGGGCTTAACAGGAGCAACGGGGATGGCAGGCACAACAGGAGCAGTAGCACCGGACTTAGAGGCAATGTTGGCCCAGGTCTTTGGTACAGCTCTGGCGGGTACAGCAGGCTCTTTGGCCGGAGCAGCATTTTCTTTCTGGGTCGTCGGGGCAGGCGTAGGCTCCGGAGTCGCAGGCTTTTCCGTCTTAGAAGCTTCAGATTCAGGCAAGGCGACAGGTTCCTGAACATCCTCGCTGCTCTGGGCCTCGGTTCCGTTGGCCTGAGGTGCAGGTTCTTCCGGTTGCTTTTCCTCGGCCTTTTCTTCCACCTGTTCAAGCTTCTCGTCCACCTCGGCAACTGTGACTTCGTTGGCATCTTGGGGCTCCGCAGTCGGGACACTCTCAGTCTCAAGCTGTGCGGGTTCATCCGCAGCTGGCTCTGTGGTAGGCTCGGCAGGCTCGGCAGGCGCAGCGAGAGCGGGCTCCTCATTCACAATATCCTCCTCGTCAACCAAGTATCTGAAGATATCATTGAGAACATAGTATCCATTAGGTTGCTCAGCAAGAACGAAAGTCTGGGTAAACTTGCGAGACGGCTCGGACTTATTGGAGATCTCACCGATGACTGAGATCAAGATGTTGTCAAATGAAGCCTGAGAATCGACGTTCAAAACACGGACCTTGCAATCTTGGAAGTCAAGCTGTTTTATTTTCTCATTGATAGCCTAGGCGGAGAGGGGAAAGTCAATGAAGCCCAATGGAAGAAAACACCTAGGAGTGAAGACAGTGAACTCACCTTCTGGCCCACAGCAACGGGAACCGACTCTGCTTCAGTTCCAAAGACAAACTGCGAGCGCCGAGAGTAGAAAAGATGCAACTTGTCCGGACTACGGCTCATATTGGTATAGTATTGCTCAACAAAATACCAACCAACCTCGTCCTTAGAGATCGCATTCTTCTGCTCACTAGGAGGGACATTAGTGGGAGTGGTAGATTGCGCTGGCTGAAAATTCGAGGCATTGTTGGCAACAGCGTGGGCATGGTTGTAAGAGTCATGATAGGCGTGGGGTACAGGGTAATTGCCGTTAACAGGGGCTTGAGTATCGGCCATTGTGGTATCGAAGAAGCTGTTTAAGGTCGGTATGGGAAATAGAAGCAGAGATGGTCTAGGGTGTCGTCAGGTAGAAAGTAGAGGTATAGGAGCAATGAGCCTCTATGTGATGATGAGTAGAGGCTAAGAAATCTAGTGACTTTTCCTCGTTCGCTTGACTAACCCCCCATGTCTGTCAGTAATTGAAGGCCAAGTGTATCGCTGGGAAAAAGAGCGGGGAAGATCAATTCTCACAATGCTAGAAAGAAAACCAATAGACCCTTATAGATGCAATAAGATGAAAGTAAAGGAGAATGTCTGCGTTAAAGCGTTTGCGTCGTAGTGGTGCAAGAGGGAAATAGAGGAAGATTCTTGTGCGATTTCCAATCAGATCAAATTTGCGAAGAAGGCGGAAAAGAGGGAAGATAGTCGAAAGGAACTGAACACGTTGAAGATCGATGGGGAGAAGGTAATCAACAGGAAAAATCCGATGAATGGTGAATAATCGAAAGTAGAATGGGATAAGAAGGTGGTAGGTGGGTAGCTAACAGCTGGATAGGAAAGAGGAAAAGAGAGGGAAAGCGACGGGATGCTTAGCAGTTTGCAAAATGAGTTGACTTGGACTTGAAAGGTCGGTTGCAGTGCGGCGCCTCTTAGCGCCCCATTTCCTTCCCTTACCGCCTGCCTAACTTGCCGGTGGGTCTCCATCGGACATTCCGTTTACATCACTGCATACTGGGTGAATCATCCGTTAGTATAGTAGCCAATGTAAATAGAATTCCAGCTCCTACATCCGACTGTAGGGGGATCCAAGGGGCCAGATCGGAACTTGCAACCATCCACTGAGGCATGTTGAAACTGCTTCTATCGAAAGGATCACTGACTATCATCAACGAAGCACTATATTCGTGCATCAATCACATTAAGGTCTATTGTCATTTCTGAGTAAGTAATTACACTCATCGGAGACGAAGATTCCATCAGAAGGCCGCATTGAATGTAAAGAAAACCATAACATCGGGAACAAATAGCTGGCTTGGAAGAGGGGTATGAGGGATATGAGAGGTCAGGCTTCTCATCAACGAAGACGCATAACAGATACAGAAACTCATTCACATGGTTCAGCAAAGAAAGCCGCGGAGCATGCAATATGGGCAAACAAAAGGAGGACAGAGAAACAGGTGCTCAAAAAAATACTAAGGACCAAAAATAGGTATCAAGTAAAAGTGTGTTTATACGAAACTTATGGGGTAGACCACAGTTCGTCTACGAGCTTGTAGACTCAGCAGCGGCCTTCTCGTTCAAAACTGGCTTGCGCATGACAGCATCCTGGCCAGTCATTCTCCGGTCAAGAGCTCGTTCCACCTTCGCACTCAGGGCCAGCTTGCTCAAGTTATCGCTCTTTTCGGGAGTAGGGACGAAGCGTTGCTTCTGAAGAGGTTTGTTCTCCAGGCGCTCCAGCCCGTCGCGCAAGTGATGGAATTCGGCCAAACGAGGATCGCCGCTTGGTAGACTTCCAATGGTGCCTGACGAAGCAATCGAAGGGTTTCCGCTTACGGTCGAAAATCTTTTCGACGCTCGGGCCTAGGCCTATGGTCAGAGATTCTGGTCCGTCGCAGATGAAGAATAACCGGTGAACCTACAGAAGGGGCCATGATCGGTCTCTCAGAGTCAAGCGATTGATGTCTAGCCATGATAATATTGGTACTGTGATAAAGTCCTTGTAGGCCGACTGCCGAAAGCAATGAGTGGTTGTGCTTGAGAATCGAGAGCAGGCAGACGAGTGCTAAACTACTCAGGTAGTAGCCTGCCGAGGTTAGTACATTGTAGAGAATTTATCTCGGATTAACGCAAACACGATAAATAGAAGAAGATAGTACTGAAATGGATAAGGGGTAAATGATAGTAAGCGGGAATAAATTAGACTGCAGAGATAGTATGGGGCGAGCGACAAAACTGACAGTCGGTTAAAACATACCTGAAAATACAGAGTCAGACTCTGATGCTGATAGAGTGTATCGCGGGCCGACCTAGAAACTAAAAGAGAAGGAAAGAGGAAAAGAAAAATGTCTGGGAGAGGATTAAAATGAGAAAATGAGCAGATGGGGAGAGAGAGAGCGCGCTTGTAGACCAAGTAACATGCAGCAGAGGATTCAGGAGAGCCGAAGGTAACGGATGACAATGTGGGTCTCTCTCTGTTACGTCTCAAGAGGATTAAAGTCGGCCACGCGGGAATCGTTGGCCGTTGACCAGCTTCTCTCTTTCCTTTTTTTCCCTTTCCCTTTCTTATTTTAGTCTTTTCTTTTATTTCTTTTTCTCTAAGGGTATTTTACAACAAAGCAAGATACGTAGTTCAAATTTGCTTAGATCAATCCAAAATCAATGATCGATTGACCTAGCCTAGGAATGACGGTTTAATACATAAAGGATTCGTTCGTATCTTAAACACTCCGTCAAACTAGATATAATAATCATTTGCTACTGCAATGAAAATCTTAAGAATGCTGACCACCCGTTTCAGGTATCGAAAAAAATAAAAATAAAATAAAATAAAAAATGAAGAAAGGAAAAAGAGGAACTTCGGCTAAGTCAGAGGGAGTTTTCTGTGTGCATGTGTGAGAGTAACGAAGACCAAGGGGGATACCACAGTCTATTTTACTAACCAAAGGGATGGGTTTGAGTCGAGAATTTTTCGTTGCTTTACGTAGTATCTGAAGCAAAAGGCCGACCTTCTTTCAACAGCAACAGTGCATAGATATATCTGATTAGACTGCCACGTGCAGAAGCAGCCACGCGGGTTGATCCTCTGTTGCACCCGCGTGGCTCGACTACTGTGGAAACTGGAAGCTGAGCATCTATGCATACTGGCCTTCAAGCTTCAGGTGGGGGTGCAGAACAGGATACGAGTGGTCATAGTACTCTTATATATACTGCTGTATGTACATACAACTACATATGAGTACAATATGTCCGTGCAATGAAACATATCCACTTTGATAAGATACCCATACTGTTAAGACTATTGGAAACAAACTAAATAGTTTCAACTTAAAAGTCGGCGTTAAGAACCAACAGCGGGGTGTTCGCCCCTGCCATGACTTCATGGATTTCTAGCTGAGTTGGTTAGTTATACATAGTATTACATACACTGGAATTACCTCCAGTAAGTGACGATAAGCGGTGTAGAAAGCGGTCTTAGATCACCCGATTCTTTCCCACGAACGCTTGGTCACGATAAAAACACACCAGAACTACAAGCATTCACGGGACTTTCTGATTTCTAAGTTCAGTAAACCCCTTCTGAGATCGTTACTTGATTTAAATCAATCAAGAATAGTTGCCTAGTGTAAAAAATGCCGAAGCCAAAGTCTCTTCTGAAAGAATCCAAAGCCAAGAACAAAAGGAAAACCACTCAACAGGTACCGTATTCACAGCATTTTGATATTCACTTTTACCCATACGCTTGCTCATTTTTGACAGGCTCCAGAGACTGCAGATGAGTTCTTAGCTGGTGAGTCTTTCTGAACCCCAGACTTGCACCACTGTCCTACTATGTCTTTGGACGGATAGAAACTGTTTAATCCACCATCGATGCAGCCATAGCTAAACATATGCAGTTGGCGTCGAACAGGAAGAGGCTGGCGAAAAATGGCGAGCCGGTGATGCAGCAAAATCTATGCGCTTTTTCATGCGCGCCATTGCAACTTATGATGATGGCCTGAAAAGGCATCCTCATGCAGTTGACTTGGCATACAACAAGTATGTAAGCAGACCGCTTTATCCTCACTGTTTGATGCACAAGTGGGCATGCCATTGCAATCAGCGACATAAGCTTACCGTCAAAAAGGGCAAGAGTTCAATATGAAATCACCCAGCACCCCAAGTTGGCTGCACAACTGCCTGCCCCACTAGTAGATATTTTAAACATAACGCTACAGTCCCACAGGGAGGCCCTCAATCTAGATCAAGACAATGCGGATGCTCTTTTTAACACCGCTCAAGTGCTCACAAGCCTTGCCGAGGTAGTCACGGACACCAAACATCCATCTGACGCACAACTTTGCCGGGCAGTCAAATACCTGCAGGAGGCAATAGAGCTCTTCCAACGTTGTCTCATTATTCAAGAGATGCGATATACTGAAATGCAGGAACAAATCAAATTGATGGAGTCTGGAGATGTGGGCCCAAGCCAGGGAGAAATGCAAGAGCAAACCATGCAGAAAAGCACAGAGCATGCAGGCGAATTGAAGTCTTCTGATCAACAAGAGCAATGGGCTGCTGTGATTGAGCCAGTGACCAAGGATACCCTCGTTGACACAGCGGTGGCACAGTTGGAGACGCTCACAACCCTCTGCAACTTGCTTACCTTTAATCCCGGAGTCGGACTTGGTTGGGTTGAAGAATCCTCTGCAGACTTGCTCCAAGAGAAGATCGCTGCATACGTTGAAGGTTCTAGCAGACACTACGAGGCATCTTTGGCCCGTGCCAAATTTACCTGCGCTCTGAACGAGGTGCTGTACCGAAGCGGGCGAATCGAGGTCGAAACGTATCAAACAGAAATCGCACGTGTCTTTGGTCCTAATCTAGACCTCTCTGCGGATCCCGAAGGTCTCTGCAGCAAAGCAGATGCGCTCACGTCGTTCAACACAGCCGTTACGGATTTGCCTCCCTCGCATGACCATGAGGTGTTTACAAAGTCACTATTGTTGCGGTGGCAATCACTATCGGCTGCTTTGGATGCTTTGATGAAGGCTGCCCAACTTCCTGATGCAGATAACCTGCCCAAAATTCATGTTGCGCGAGGAGACGTAGAGATGAACAGGTGGAGACTCGGCATGTCTCCGTGGGAATACACCATGGCTCAACAAAATGCCGCTGTTCTCCTTCGGAACGCTCAAACATACTACCGAGGCGCCGCAGCTCTCGCACGGAGGGATGGGAATGCAGACGAAGAGCGTGATGGAACATGTAAGGAAGCCCTGGCGGCCGCTTTGGAAGGCAAGAAAGAGAAATTGCAGCAGCTCAAATCCACCGCGTTTAAGGAGCTTATGATTGTCGCAGAAGATGTGGTGGATGACGGGTGGCTAAGCCCCCGGGATTTGGAAGCACTGCTGTCGTAAATCTGCCCCATTTATCAGGTCAGCAAGGCAGCTCTTTCGCGCATGGTGACGTTCTGCATGTCGTAGACAACACGTATCTAGCTACCAATCATATATCCGATCTAGCTTTGACCTCTTCTTCCATCTGTAAAGCTTCCTTACGAAGATTGTTCTCCATACTAAACTGCGTAGCAGCGGTCGCAGCGCCCTCCAAGTCTGCAACCACAGACTCAAGGCTTGACAGCAGACCCTCAATCTCTGATCTCTGAGACTGGATCCGTTGAGACAACGCCACGTTTTCGCTCTGTACAGACTCTATGTTCGCATTCAAAGTTGTTTGAGCTTCCTGTAAATGCGGAGCAAGACGTGCGCGATATAGTTCCTCCGGAGTTAATGTATGGGGTCTAAAAGAGATGTTAGCGAAAAGTTGGCTTCATGATAAACCCCCTCCCAAGATTGATGAAAGGAAGAACCCTCCTGGCCACCTCCTCTCCAAACCTAAAAAGACAACCAAGACAAAAGAGAAGGAAAAAGGAAAGCCATACGCAACATCTCCCTGTCCCTGTCCACGGTCTCTCCTATGCCTCGCCTCCCCCATCAACCTATCTAACTCATTCAACTGCCTTATCGCATCTCTCTCGTGTACAATATCTTCGAACTCCGCCCTTGCACTTTCCTCCAATTTCGCATTCAGCTGTCTCCAAACCGACTCTAGACTAGCCGGAACATGTTTCGCAGGGGTGGGAAAGCACCCGGAGAAGTTGGCATAGGAATTTGCTCGCAATGTACGCAACAATGCCTGGTTGAATGTCTTCTGTAGGACGGTAGCGCGCGGGCCGGGTGTTAGAGGGACTGGCGCTGGTGGGGGCGGAGAGGGCGAAGCGTCTTGTCTGGAGGGATTGAGATTGTTGCTGCTGTCTTCGGCCATTTTCTTTGTTTTGTTCCTTCGTCCAGTTTAGTCCAATCTATCCGCCTTTTCTGTTACGTCTTCTGGTCGGCGTATGTGAGCGTGTTGTGTTGGTAAGCCTGGTTTGAAAGGTATAGGGCCAATGTCTACAAGAAACGCGTCAGTCACATGATGAGCTTAGGTCCGCAGTGGGTCCTCAGGATTTATCGGCCGTTTGTACGGAGTACCTCCTCCAGGCTTTCTCTCTCTTCGCTTGGCAAGATATGCGTGATTACTAGTCTCTTGTTGGATGGGGCTAATTGACACTACATCATTCCATCACTATCCCTATCGCCATGACGCTGACGTCGATGGTGGGATTTGTGCTCCCTATATACACGTGCATAGTACTTGACGGTCACGTCATCTACCTGCTATCTATCGGCTCCATGCGTCCGACTTACTCCATGATCTTCGAATAACTATATATCGCCCAGTCAAATATCATTGGAACTAGCGAGTCAAACGTCGAACGCTGTCGTTTGAGCTATAATTCTGTCCGATATGTCCTTCATAGTCTACTCCACCCCTGCATCCGGGGTCTCTCACTAGACTGCCTCTCCTGATGTCCCAATAAACTGCCTTAAAAGCCGGCCATGAGATGGACATATAGATAATACTGTTCCAAAATCCCTGGAGCGGAAGAACAAAGCTCGATACATAGTTCAGAGCAAAGTTGTATGAATTAGGATAGGCAAGTGAATATGCCCGGTTAACCGTCGAAGGAACCTGGAATCATTAGCCATGATTTCACCTAGAGTTGACCATAGTAATTACGAACCCAGGTGACAATTAAGGCAATGAAGAAGAGCATCGCGTACTTTGTATACGCCCAAGCCGCCGTACTTGTGTCGGACATTGCGCGGCGGCGGGACCATGACTCCGAATGAGAATGTTTCATTGCTTTCAACGGGAGGCCGCTGGAGTGTCTGCTCACGAAGCCGCCCTCGATGGTGACAGAGTACGGGTTGTAGAATGGGGATACAGGGTTACACAGTTCTTCGACAGTTGGGTGATTATTCCCTTGTTGGGAGCGTGTAATTTCACTCGTTACGCGGATTTCCGTTGTTGCCCTAGTGTAGGTAGACTCGAGGGGGCGTTCGGTATCGCGCATCTCAAAACCCTCATAATGTTCTGCGGTCGGCTCGCCTTCATACCTGGGATAGGAATCTGCCGAGTCGAGGTTGTCAAGCTGCCGCAGCTGGCGTCGTCGTTCCCAGATGACACCACCAGTGCGGATGTAGATCGCCAACGTCAAAACAATAAAGAACCAGACTGGGCCGTAGAAGGCCGCGATCCGTAGCCAGTCCCAGGTCTGCGAAACCCAACACCAGAGCTACAGCTATGTGTGAGGACTTGTCTATCTCACTAGGTTCGGTCACTTACCACCGCATAGCCGTAGACCTTGCCCCGGGCCTTGGTCTTGATGAAGAAGTACGCGACAGAGGGGATGAGAGGTAGTCCGTAGCAGAAGAGGAGATATTTCCACTCTAGCCGTCGCAGTTGCTCGGAGTTGTATTTGTAAAAGAACGTTAAGTAAACATTACAGGCCATGGCGAAAGTCCATAGGGCATCGGCGGGCATGAACCTGTCACGGCATTAGCAGTTTGTTGAGTGAACCACCGTTTTGTCTCTCGGCTTCTTCGGACTAACCATTGGATCAGGAAGGCTTGGAACTGACATAGGGGACTACCGAGCCCCATGTGAATGCCTGATTGAGAAATGACGGTTGCGATATTGGTCATCAGATTGCCCCAAGAAGCATAAAACACCAGGCGGTTGATGGGCTTGCGAAAAGCACTCGAGCTAAGGAAGGAGACGACAATGACGGTGGTGCCGGTTAGAGAGACGGCCGAGCAAACCCGTTCGGTTACTGAGATGGCGTATAGTTGTTGTTCCGACAGAGACATTGCGAAAAGACCATGCTGAACCCGAAAGCGAACCCGAAGACAAAGTTGGTATCTGGGTATCACGCGCAGAAAGCCACAATCCAAGTAGCTATACAGAAGCCAACTCCGTTAAGATATACGTAGGGACGAGCAAAGCCCCTTTGCCAGCTATCACCCGAGGGGCAATATAGCAAATTGATTGATTAGGAAGAACAGGACTAGCTCTGCGGGCGAGGATGCCCAAGAGGGAGTAAAAGATCTGACGTGTATCGGAGGTACATACATCGCATCACAGTATCATATATGGGGCACAGTCCTCTTTAAAACATGACGACATGAAAGTATGTGGAGAAATCGCCCACAGCCAGACAAAGGGAGCAGAGGGTCCCAGCGAGGGTTCCACCTTTGATGAGTTGGGGGTAGATGGAACCGCAGCCGTCCTCTCACCTCCGCATCGGTCTGTACTCTACGAACGCTCATTTGTGGAGGAGGGAGAATGAAGGGGATCCTTTGGGTCTTGGACGCTGGTAAAGTTTGTTCCGAAAAAGGGTTCCATTAGTATATGCATACTAGTAATGGGGGGGGGGGGGAAAACCTAACCTTTTCCATTTCATACTTTTCGCCCTATCACAACCGGTCCTTGAATGATATATATGGATATATAAAGAAATACCTAAAACGAAAAAGAAAGAAACTTCAATCAAAATTCTATAGTATGAGATAGGAGTTCTTGCGAGGAGGACTGGTCACACACCTTGTAGGGCACTACCTAGTTGCAAGGTTATGGTTCTTCCGTTGGTAGGAAGTAACTTTTTTATTTCCAGAATGAACCCAACCTTCCCAAAGAAAGGGAAAAGAAAGGGAAAGAGAAAATAATAACAATAATAATAATAATAGTAATCAAGATTAATAAAAAGTAATTGCCCCTAGTTTATTCGCGGCCTTTGCAGTGCGTGGCAGTCTTTTCTCTTTACTCCTGTCTTTCCGAAGCACAAGTGTACATAGAAAGAACATAGGTATATTAAACATATATACTCCGTATATATCCATGATATCTTCACCGTATACTCCCCTAGGAGAGTCCCTTGCGTGACATCACCCCAGAGTTGATCCGGCCTTTAAATCCCGAAAGGATCCCCATGCATCTCCACCCTCAATAAGCCTCCTCCTACTAGTACGCAGTACAACGGTTATATCTCCAGGGTTGGAAATGCAGAAAGTGACCATGGTGCTAGCTAGTCTGTAATAAGCTATGTCTGCATTAGTGCAGCAACTAATATTTATAGAGAAAGGATGATCCCGTGTGCATGTACCAGGCCAAGTCCGACTGTAAAAAAGAAAAGGTACGGGCAAATGAACGCCACGAAAGCCCTGTGATCCACATGAAACAAAGAGCATTTACATAACTAGTGGTGGGCATATGACCCACGGTTGTTGCAAGAACAAAGGGACGTGTGTATCAAGCATGTCTCGAATTATATCCTCGCTGACTCCAGCCTTTGCCCAATAGACAATTGCCCTTGAGAGGGGTTCACAAAGAACATAAAAAAATAAAGCAAACACGCCCCCAAGCATCGGTCAGGTAATCGAGTATGATCACGGTGAGCCGCGATATAATAAGGGAAAGAAATAATGGAAAAAGAGATAGAAGGGGAACAAAGAAAAAGGCATGGCTAATGGTAGCTAAGCCCTCATTCATCGACCCGGTCCTTCCTTTCAACAAGAACTGTAGGGTTTCGGCCAAAACTACCGCGATTCATATGCCATGTCGTATAGACATCCTAATAATGGCAAAGTACCAGTATGGTGCTCTATTCGGAATATGGTGGAGTAGATCACTGTGCGTGGCCATACAACGAACTGTGCATCCCGGATAAACAAACCAGTATAAGCATTTAGTGCGAATTTTGTTCTCAGGTATAACGCCATGCTCCCTCCCCAATCTAAAACAGACCCGTCGTCTCGTCATTTCTGTCAAAAATGATAGGGGGAAAAGATAGAAAAAAAAGAGCAAAGAAAGGAAAGAAGCGGAAACGAAACGGCAAGTGCCCTGTTTCATTAATACGCCTGCTGGGAAGCAACCATCCCTCCATATCCGGACATTTGCTGTTGCTGTTGCTGTTGTTGCTGCAGCTGTGCCTGCATTTGAGGCAGATCATGGAACCACGGGTGCTGCAGTGCGTCGTGGGCACTAACTCGCATCTCTGGTCGTAGTTGGAGCATCCGGTTTAGCAAATCAAGCCCGAGAGGATCGATTTGGGGCAATATGAGGCCTAGGTCTTGTGTCGCATAGACGTGGAAATTAGGCTTATATTCGGGCAACTGAGAGATACCCGGCCACGAGCGCTCTGACGGCGTTCCCATGAGACGGAAGATCTTCTGCAACTGGTCCTCATTGGTGGTGCCTGGGAACAGCGGACGGCCAGTGTACAATTCCGCCATAATACACCCGGCAGACCAAATATCAATGCTTGTATTATATGTCCTGCTGCCGAGGAGGACATCAGGAGCGCGGTACCATAGGGTCACTACTTCGTTCGAGAAGGTATTGACGGGAATGCCAAAAGCCCGGGCAAGACCGAAGTCTCCTAGTTTGAGTTGTCCCTTTTTATTAATCAAGAGATTCTGGGGCTTCAAGTCGCGATGGAGGACTCGATTCTCGTGACAGAACGCGATGCCCTTGAGGAGCTGGTGCATGAATGACTTGATCGTCGCCTGGTCTAATTGTCCCCGTTCGCCTCGGGTGTCCATGTACTTCTTCAGGTCCTTGTCCATATATTCAAAAACGAGCATCAGCTTGTTTTCGGTATGGATGACGTCGTAAAGCGAAACAATGCTCTCATGCTTAAGTTCTTTCATCAATGATATCTCTCGAATGGCCGTCGATGGCGTCCCCTCCTCGGAATCGAGATGGATTTCCTTCAGAGCCACTAGTTCGCCAGTCTGACGATTCCGGCCCTTGAATACCTGCGACCGTCTGTATGAGCAAAAGCACGAAACTTGATACCGGGCGATACGGTTGCGGAGAAAAGGTCAGAGTGGTGTAACCCCGGGGTCAACATACAGTGGCATACGTTCCTTCTCCAAGCTAGAGGCGGGTTAGTTACACACTTCCCTCCACGGATTGCATATATGAAGAAGGAAAGAAGCGCGCACCTTTTCCAGCTGCTGAAAAGAGCTAGGCTGCTGCGCTTTATCCATCGTCAGCGACGCAACAGGGTGCGAAGTTGGGGATTTCGGCGGCGGGGGTTTCGAGCGTTGATGGTTGAAAAGAAATGACTTTGGAGACACAAGTGTCGTAATAATGTCCAGATAAGTAGAAGTAGGGTGTTGTTGTTGTTGTTGTGAGTGAGGGTTCCTCAGGGTTCTTAAGCTGCTGTGATTGTCCATGTCCGTGATCCCCTTGTTCCCATTTAATTGGAGCCTTATTTTTGAGCCCCGCGGCGGATAACCACAAGGGCCAAAAGGGTGCTGAGCTGAGGTTGGTGGTTACCGTACCGTACGAAATCACATTACAAGTTATGCTGTAACCCGACGACTAGTTGCCGGCGGCTATGTAAGGTACGGTTGGCGGAGCGCTAAGCGCTTTGCAATTATACCTTAATACGAAGGTATATATACTACTAGTAGTAGATAGCACTTGCCCTAGTATTACTACGAATCCTCTAATCCTCTACATCATCAGCGGAAAGTCAGGCATGCTTACACGGAGTAAACAATAGCGATGACTGGGACGTTCAACCCCCCCAAAAAAACACACAACTCTATCTGTTCTATACAACTCTATTATCACGGGAAATTCCCTAATACATCCAGACAGAATAATTTCATGCGTGGGTAAGAGAGGGGAGCTGGGCAGCAACAGGGGGCAAAATCAGATTGGAGTTGAGACTGCAACGAATATGAGGGGCATCCGGCTCCATCTTCCCAAAGAGGACCGACTCATTTCGGACCCCTCCAATATTGATGATGCCTATGGGCATACCCCTTTTATGAGCTCGTTCGACCAACCTCCATGCTGAAAAAGTGGCAAGACTGCTTCCAAGGATGAGAAGCCTTCCTGCGTCATCAATTGCCTCCTCTGCAGCCGTTTTCACTGCTGGGTGAATGTTTTCGCCAAACATAATGACCGCAGGCTTCAAAACTCCAGCAGTCGAAGATGGTAGCCATGCACCGTCGCTTTCTACCTCTACCCTAGCCGGCGTGCCATCTCGGAGACGAGGAGGTTTCTCTAAACATGTAGAACAAGACGGGTATCGGAACGTAGAGTAGGGCGCCTCGGCTAAATCCACATCTCCATCGGGGTTAAGCTTAAGACCTTTCCGTCGCTGTTCCTCGGGATTATTTGTGTTGAGAGCCCCGGTGTCAACCATCTTGGCCAAAAACTCTGCCCAGGCTGGATTGAGCTTTTCAAGGGACTTCTGAAATTCGTCTCGAGGGAATTGATTGTGACAGCTGGTACAGACGACCGATCTTAAGTAGCCATGAAGTTCGATGGTTGGTAGTTTCGAATGGGCTATTGGATGGAAAGAGTCGACATTTTGTGTCACTACGGAGCTGAGATATCCCTTCGCGCTAAGGTCCCTAATAGCCCAATGCGTTGAGTTGGGCTTTGCTTTCACAAGTCCTGGCCAGCCGACAAAGCTCCTAGCCCAGTATCTCTTGCGAAACTCATGCCGTGTCAGAAATTCATGAAAATAAATAGGCCGATATGTTTTGTTTGTGACGTATGTGCCGTTCTCTCCTCGATAATCGGACAAGCCAGATGCCACCGAGATTCCCGCACCAGTCAAGAGAACAGTCTGGGAATACCTCCCGACGTCAACTCCACGAAGGTAGGGTGACGGAGCAGCAGTCAAAAATGACAACAGAGCATCAATAGCTCCTGAAACAGTATGAGCAGATGGCGGTACAATTACTGGTGGCGGCAGCGGGCCGGTGAATGGGATTCTGATCGACGGAGTCGTCATTGAAGCCGCATAGTTGGCCGAAACTGATGAAAGAAAAAAAGAATGTATATGTTTGAGAGAGACTGCCGTTAGTTGCTCAACCTACTGTAACTCCATGGGGTATCATTGGGACAATATCAGTAGGTCTGTTTGTTGGGTTGGCCACTGATCGCAAATGCCGTCATTGATAGTAGCTGACTCATCCAACACATACCCTAACTCATGCAAAGGATCACCTGACCAGGGTTTTGTCTTCATGACATGCTGCGGAAGGTAGCATTTCTTATGCATGTGTGTCTCTATGCTTGCTGAGTTACATCTCGACAACTATAGTATCATATACAATGCTCTATTAACAGGGTTTAGCTCGTGAAAGGAGTCTGGATTATAAAGGTGGTCTGTGCAGCCTCGACTACCCCGGATTTGTAACCACGTGATCGCCGAACAGAGTCTTCGAGCGTCATCGTTCTCAAGCCCTCTTTTTTGCCCTCACAGAATTGTGGAATTCCATGATAAAGTCGAGATTTTTCTTTCTTATCCATCAGTAGCCTAAGACTGAACTGGGTGGATCACCCAATTCGTCCCTCTACTCGTGTTAGATATGTTTCAACCTCCAGTTGGTAATATAGATCTAGAAGCTCTCAGCGGTATTTGTGGGTATGTGTCTGGGCGAGGAGGTGTAAAAGATAACCAACTAATGTTGATTAGATCCATATCCATTGCGTGTTGGGTTGTTGTATTTTCTCCCCAGATCATAGAGAATTTCCGTCGTGGATCAGCAGATGGCCTCTCACTTCTCTTTCTTGTTATCTGGTTAGCGGGCGATGTATTCAATATCCTCGGGGCTGTCCTGCAAGGCGTCCTGCCGACAATGATCATTTTGGCCGTGTACTACACGCTCGCCGATATTGTCTTGTTAGGCCAGTGTTTCTACTATCGAGGATTCACCCTGAGCGATGAACCGTCACCACCGAGCTCGCGCCTCCAAGAATCAGATGCCGAAGACCAGCCTTCGTTTCCTGGAAAGGTATCAGAGCGAACAACTCTACTATCCGCAAAGGCGAATGATCATTCCTACCAGGCGCAGCTCCAAGAGCACACGGGAAACGGATACCCAACGCCAGGGCCGTCCGGTCAACAGCCCTTCCCACACCATCAAAACCACAGGAGACACTCCGCAACCTCCTTCAGGGATATTCTCCACTCCAACGTGGATGGAACACACCTCTCTCCCGTGACACCTTTTGTTGAACCCTCGGTGAAGGAGGTACGTCCTGTGCGCAGACTCTCCGCCCTCCAAAACGCCCTATTCAAACTCTCCACCGTTGTCTTAGTCTGTGCCGCCGGTGTACTTGGCTGGTATGTCAGCCCTGGATCATCAAAAGGCGAAGATAAACAGGATGACAGCGGGTCTCTCTCCTTCGATATCCTGGGTCAAGTATTCGGCTACCTATGTGCAGCCCTGTACCTTGGATCTCGTCTGCCCCAGATCTTACTCAACTACCGACGGAAGTCCACGGATGGTGTATCCTTGTTATTCTTCCTCTTCGCTTGTATTGGCAACTTAACTTACGTTCTTTCTATACTTGCTTATTCCCCTGTCTGCAAGGGGGAGTACACCCAAGGAAGAGTCAGCCAATGTCGACCTGGCGAAGCTGCTGCCCTGTATGGTCGGTATATACTTGTGAACTTATCTTGGTTAATCGGGAGCTTAGGAACACTATTCCTGGACATGGTCATCTTTGTGCAATTCTTCTTGTATCAAGACAATGGGTACGGCGAGACTGAGGGAACTAGTGAGGAAACTTTGAGGGGATGATTCCGTTCATTCCTACAAGCAGCCATGCTATGTTTCTGGTCTTTCTTTTTTTTGCTCATCCTTGCTTTTGTCTGTCCTTATTTGCCTTCGACTGAAATTCAAGGGTGGCGTCACGGACAGAGGTGGGGATTCAAAAGGCAACTATTCTCCTTTCTTAGTCTTGCGCATCAGGCTATGCTTTTTCTCATTGTGGGAGGCGTTTGGGGTTTTTCTAAACTTCGTGTATACAGATACTTTAGCCTCTCAAAACATAGAATGAAAGATAATATCCAACCAGATCGTTACTTATCAGGGGTCATCTCTGCGGCATATTTTGATGCAAGAAATTAAACGCTATCCTAACAGAAGAAGAAGAAGAAGAAGAAGAGGAAGAGAAAGAAGGACACCGCTAGAAGCGACAATGGCCACAACGCCGTTAGTGCCTTTCATCGTCAGCTAACCTGGGAATACGGGGAGACCCAGCTGAACTCCAAATCAAATACAAGAGTGTTACAAATCAGTCGCTTGGTGGACGAGGCTCCACCTTTCCTTTGCTCACTTCCGACCAATTAGTGCTTAGAGAGGTGCCCTGACTTTCAAGGTAACTTTTATTCATGGCCCGACGGGTATTCTCGTCTGCGTTGGCGTAGAGTTTCTTAAAGAACGCATCGACGGCGTCACCTCCGTCAAAGTCGGAGTCAACTGAGTCGGCACCTTCTGATTCGTCTCCAGCATCGTCTGCTCTTGAGTCCGTTGGTTCTCCGTCCTTGGCTTTGCCTTTGCCTTTGGGCTTGGGCTTCTTTGCTGTGAGCGACGACGCCAACTTATCCCAATCTTTGGGTCCATTGCGGGATGAAGATGGGTATGTTGGAGCGGAACTACCGGCAGGAGTTGGGTCCAGGGCAGCTTGACGACCAGAAAGCTTGATGTTGTCTGCGGAGGCCTCGAGAGCACCCCATTTCTGGCCAGGGGCGCGTTTCTTTAAGACAAGCTCAATCTTGGTAGACATGACAGAGACCTTGGAGGAGGATGGGTCGACTGATGCAAACAAAGGATCAAGCGTGAAATCAAACTCAGCACCAGCTGGGAGAGGGAATTGGAGAGACACCTGTAGGTAGGCATGGTCAGCATAGTATTGATTGGAATCTGTGGAAGAGAAGGGCCGTTTGTAGATGACCCTACCGATTCATCCTTTAATTCAACGTCAACTTGATCTCCGGGTACCCCTTTGACGTAGAGAGTCACAACAACGGTCTCATTAGATTGGTACCACTCATGCCGAACCTTTTCAGACGGAGGAACAGTAGAAGGAGCTGCGGAAGGGGTGCTTCCAGTAGCACCACTTTGGCTATCCGACGTTTTGGACGTCGAAGCTTCCCCTGTGGCCGTTTTGCCGGCTGCGGTAGGCTCACTTTGGGCGCTGCTAGCCCCGACTTTTCCGGATTTGAGAGTATCCAACTGGTTCTTAAGCTCCTTCTCGGTCGGAACTTGTACACCACTCGGATATTCCGCAATGGTAACAGCAGCCTTGTCATCCCCTTCAGGCAAATTATTAAGCTTGCTTTTGACCTTGAGTATCCAGATAGGCAGCTCCTGCTCATACCCATTCTTCGATGTGGATCGAGCGCCACCAGCCATACCCATAGCATCCTTCATCCTGTCTGATTTGTCCGTATTCTCCGCGCCCGCGCCGGTTTTCCCCTGGATGATCTCGAATACAAAGCTCGCATCACCATATTTTCCAAGCTGGTATAATGCAACACCACGTCTCATCTGAGCAGCTAAGATTAACTCCCTCTTTCCACGTTCCCGCGCCAGGGTTAGAGCAATCTCCGCATCGCGCAGCGCTGCTTGGGAGTGGGGACCTCCATCTGCCGGTTTGACTCGAGAGTAGGCGGTTGATCGTTTGAGGTAGTATGGCGGTGCGCGAGGTAGTTCGATCAGGGCTTGTGTGAAGTAACGGATAGCACCAGGGAAATCGGAGGTCGCGAGGGCCTTGTCACCCTGTGTTGCGGAATTCATATTAGTTAGCTTTGTGGGAGCTATGAGCTCCGCAGCTTGATGTATGTACGGTAAGCCTAGCACTGGGGCGCGGGGACTTGAGGCAGGGAGGGGGGCAGAAGTTATAGCAGAGAAGAACAAAGACTTGTTTCTGCTCTGAGGTGATGGGATGGTTCAATAGATGTTTCCATCACTTTTCCTTCAGTTTCTTTCTTTCTATTTGGGTTGGAGACTGCGGGGGAGGCTTATGTCAGCAGATGCAAGAGTTCATCCCTCAGTCACATGTAGTCACATGAATCGAAGGTCTCACTGTTCGTTAACGTTCATTACAACTGAAAATTAAAAGCTATTTGTACATGTAATAAAACATTGGCCAGGTTGTTTCCCTTCAGATGGCGGGTCCAGCCCCTTTACAGGAGCTCCTCATTGCCAAATTTCCTGCTGTATAGTCCCAAAGCGCGGATAGGCCAATAGAACTTATAGTTAGGGTATGAAATCATACTAGACTCATGTCAGCATAACTTATCTATGATACAGATAGAGAGTACTCACCAAGATTGGTTGAAAACACCCTCGATAGCTTCCTGCAGCCACTCCCCATTGGGTTGCTGACGGGACATCATAAGTTTCATGGCCTTGCGAAGCGGCTCCTTGTCCGGGTAGCCTGCCTCCATCAGGGCAAGGCATGCCCAAGCAGTCTGACATACTTGGGATTTCTCATGTTGGGTGTACTCATGTCGCTCACTGCTGAGGTAGGATTCACCCCAGCCTCCATCTTCCTTTTGCTTGGAAATGAGGAACTCGCAACCTCGACGAGAATAATCGCTATTTTCATAGGTCTCTCCAATACTCGCGAGACTTTCCAAAGCAAACATAGCCGCGTAGGTGAAGCAGATGCCCCAAGATCCATACCAGCTTCCATCTGATCTCTGCACGCGTTTGATGTATTTGACTGCTTTTTCTTTCGCCGCCGTAATCTCGTCGGAGCGGTAATCGGGATAAAACTTGCTGAACAGAGACAGCGCAGTGACGGAGGCAGTGGTACATTCGGGATAGTCGTAACCAATCATAATCCCACCGAAAACTTCAGCGGCATTCAGCCACTCTACCTTGGGCGATGCACGGGTGGTCTCATACTCTGTAAAACCACCAGAAGGATTTTGCATGAGTAGCAAGCAGTCAACACTATCCTTTAAGCGCTGTGTAGAGATCAATTTAGGATAGTTGTGTATTTCCTGGAGCTGAATACTCGACCGCAAGCCCTCGGCTGTGCAGTCGCTAACTGTGTAGCCCTGAGTTTTGTTGCTGAAGGGCCATGCGCCCTTCCGGTGCTGGCGGTAGCACTTCTCCTGGTCCGGTACATTCTCCCGCAGCTGGTGATTATCAAGGAATTCCAGGGCTTTTGTGAGCATGGGTCGCCATTTAGGATCATCCGCAAAGCCTGCAACGACGATAGCTTGTGTGATGAAGGATGTATCCCACGCCTGAACACCATTGGTGCCATTCATCAACATCCCTTCATTCTTCACCCACATATAATCATTTAGACGCTCTCGATGACGACGGACCGAATAGCTATCAGGGCCGTCATGGAGGTAACAAGCAACCATGTTCATTGGGTTGCTCACAGGACCAAGGCCTGCGTAGTCGGTATTTTCGTCTTCCATGCGAATCAACTCCCAGGTCCATTCTTCAGCACGGCGCACGAGTGCGGGGAACCGCAGGTAGGGATTCCAGGCATTGACTAAAAGTGAGTTGATCGTATTCAAGAGCCACGTCTCGGATAGTAATTGTCAGCCTTGTGAATCGAATTACGGTGCTTTGCGAAGTTAATTGAGTCGTACGGCTCAGTATACAGCTCGCTTCGAAGCTGTTTGGTAAGCGGATCCAGTGGATGAGTGAATTTCTTAGACCACAAGTAAGACATGGGCAAAAAGACCTGGCGAATATGAATCCACCACCGCCATGGGGCAAATGGGACCCAGTCGGGAAGAAGCCTAAAGTAAAATATCAGTACTCAAAGGGGACTAATCATCGACTGGAGGTGAAGGGGAAAACGAGGCAAAAGGGGGCAGAACGGACCAGATTTCGGGAGGAACGGGGTTGACGCAGTCCCAATCCATGACTCCAAGAATACTAAGCCAAAATTTTGCCCAGTGAGGTCCATAAATGGCACCGCCAAATCTATGTAGTAGCCCACGGGCCTTGATCATTCGATGGTCGTCCTCACTGACACCAATTAAGCGCAGCGCGACATAATTCATACAGGTACCAAACACGGAGCTGTGGGCCTCGATGTGGAGACCCCAGCCTCCATCTTCGGGGTGCTGACGAGCGAAAAGATACCTCTTGATCTCAGTAGCATACTCCGGAGGGATTGGAGTGTTAGTTACATAGTAGGTGATAAGGAGTCCTGGCAACAGGAACATCGGCCCACCATACTCACAGGCCCAATTGCCTGGGGGTAGTTGTAATTTAGAGAAGAATTCCAGGCCATTCTCTGCACATTGTAGTGGCGTCTTTGCAGGTGGCAGCTTGGGGAGTCCCTGCAGGGAAGTCAGGATCACAAGTCACAAGACCGCCCGAGGCAACGACGAGGGTTGGAAAACAATACCGTAGGGAGTCCCAAAAAGTACTTATCAGCTACCGACTGAGGCCATTTTGCATTCTCTTCATCGGATTCGAGGTAATGCCAGGTATGACGACCATCATCGTCCAACAATCTCCACCTTGAGTAGTCTGTTTTGGGATCTCCATTGGCATCGGCGGTCAAATGGCCCTGCGCCGCGGTTCTCCACGGAGCGACAGGATCGGCCATATCTGCTAGAGTGTCTAGCAGTGTTTGCTTGGATAAGCTAGCCTGAAAGAAGCCACCAAAATCCGAGAGATCAGAACCGTCTAGCAAGCAATTGCAAGGAGTGGACGAGAATGGGGGAAAAAAAACGCCGAATGATAGATCTGGGGTTGGTCGATCTATTGATGGCTTAGTCATCAGGGGCAGCGCTTGCTGCCTGAACCACGAGGCACTGATCGATATCTTACGAGTACAATTCTGTAAGTAGTACTGATACTGTGTACACATCTGCGTGTCTTGCTCTATTTTCACTTTTCCGTAGAAACTCTAGAAATAACCAATCTGCTCAGAACTGCACTGAGTGGTTCTGTTGCGACGAATTGCAACATGATTATGTTGCTATATTGTGCCTAGTATGGTGTCTTGTATTACTGAACATCCATTCTCACATATTCGATCATTCTTTGCATCCCATGGAAGACGCTTTAGAGCACATGGAATTAGGCCTTCTGCACGATACTCCTCAGGACAACCATATGTCAACTTCCCTGCGCCGGGTCAAGCAATACATCAACGAGACTCTGGCATCTGCCCTTGACGAACTATCCACACCAGGAGGCCGACCAACCATAACACTCAAACGAAGATCAAGGAACGTATCACTGTTCATTAGTTCCACAAATAGAGCTCTTGAAAGCAACGGAGCAGATACTTATATCATCTATTCGTGGCCCGGCGCAAACGCCTTCGAAGCATGGAAATTTAGTATATACATCATTTCATTGACGACACTATCAAGGGTCCTTGTACTGATCTTTGTGACAATAGCTGCTGTCTTTCGGGTTCTTGCAGTCATTGCAGATGCTATTGATACAGGTTTAGTAGTTTCCAAAAGGTCTGCGATTCGCACCGAGCTTTCCGCAACTTCTGATGCCTAAGCAGAGACATATATTACAGTGACCCAGTCTGCTTTGGGACACAGAAGATTGTTGACGCAATTGTTGACGATCTGGCCTACACCATTGGAGTTGACAGATCCGCATTGAATATTGTATGTGAGCTTCCTTTACGATGACTACACTTGAATTGACCCTGTCGGTCTGACGCCTTGGGCAATGTAACAGGAAGCAGCCGCAAAAGGACTTGTGACGGGCTATTGTTGCCTTCTAACTAAATCTGGGCAGATAATGGATGTTAGATTACCTGACAAGGTATATAGATCTGAGGAGTACTCCGCTCCCTATGTCAAAAGTCCCAACTAACCTGGATAGGACTGTCTGGTACCAAATTCACAAGACAACGGTGAAATTGACATCTCAGATGCTAACTGGGTCTTGATCATCGAGAAAGAGGTGCTACCATTGCCCTGTTATCTCGTTACGAATGCTCATCTAGTACACAGGCCATATACCGTCGACTTGCAAGAAGTAATTATCATACTAGAGCGGCCGCAGGAAAAGGGATTCTCATCACTGTAAACCCTCCTTAATCTGAATAACTGGGTCAGTAATCAACAATGACTAGGGCAAAGGCTACCCAGACCTCTCAACTAGAGCCTTCCTACGAAAAATACATGATAAAAGCCGTAGATCAGACAAAACCCTACCTTTCTATGGTCTAGTTGACAGCGATCCCGACGGCATGGCTATTATGTCAACATACAAGTACGGCTCAATGGCACATACGAACCAGAATGGAACGTTGAACATTCCTTGTCTCTGGTGGCTAGGCCTCCGAACGTCAGATGTCGTATCTGGAGCGCCGAGCAACGACGACGGGGCTTTGATTAGATTGACAGCGAGAGACAGAAAGAAGATCATGACCATGCTGTCGAACAACCCTGTATGGGCAGCCGAAGGACCCGAACTGGAATGGCGCACGGAGCTGCAACAAATGCTCATGCTGAACCTGAAAGCTGAAATCGAGATACTTTATGATTGGGATGGAGGACTGGAAGGATGGATTGACCAAAAGATGGCGGGTTTCTCTCCACTGGATGATTAGTACGACATTACCCATATATATGTATAATTCAAACAAGCTATTTACTTTCTATCAGCTCTGCCGAAGAAGACCTGCAAGAATAACAAAAGAGCGAAAACAGGCCCCGATAGAAGCGCCTTGAACAGTAATGATGTACCATAAACGCCATGGCCCCACCACTAACCAAAGATAGATGCATGCATCCATACCAAGCTATGCTGCTCACCAGCGAGCAATTACTACAAGCACAAGCTCGGCACAATTAAAGAGGTACCACGCCTCTCCATCATATTCCAACCCTGAGAATCGGAGAACACCCCTACAGTCCCAAGCCCTTCCGTACCTCATCACGAACCTTGCGCTCATAGTCACTCCTCCGTTCTCTCCACATTTTAGCCGCCTCAACATTGGCAGGACTCTCGTCATTTGGCTCAGCAAGCATACTCATGACAGAGATAAGAATCTTCTCGACGCTCTGAATAGGTGACCACCGCTCCGACGCATGCTCATAGTGGTTCGGGTCATCGCCGGGAGGATGAAGAATGGAGATACACACGGTTCCATTGGGATACACTGTCCAGTCACAAGATATAATCAGCCAAAGCTCCAAGCCTCCTTTTAAGCACCCAGCCCCCCGGCCATCATAGATAAGAACAGGGGAAATTACCGTTAGGATGCCAAACGCCTCCACCTACAAACTTCATTGTCGGCGGACTCAACGGATAATCTTTTGGAAACTTCAACTCGGCAGCAAAAACGCCGCCTTCAAAAGGCGTGCCTTGTGGACCCTCAATCAGGGCTTCCCAGTGGAACATGTCATCTTCAGTGACCGGGCCGGCGGTGATGCCGTCTGGTGGGTTGGTGGAGAGGTTCTTGTACTCATGGAAAAGACGTTTTTGCGCGACAGTAGACATTATTGCTCTCTAGTCCTGTTGCAAGAATGTGAATATAAAGGGAAAGAAGAAGAACGTGATTTCGGAGATTAATGAATTATTTAGCGTTGTATTATTCGTAGTGAGGCGGTTTTGCGGAGACAACGGAGTGGGGTTGAAGTGCGGTCTTAAATAGTGAAGGCTATCAACTGAAGATAACTCATAGAATTTTTGCTCTTTTCTGCTTGGATAAGCCGCGGTAGTAATATGAAGCGATAAAAATCGTTCCGGTTCCAACCTCAACGCGGTAGTAGATAGACAAGAGGAAAATGAAGTTGCCACTGGACAGAAGGAAAAGGATGGTTGATGCCCCAGGCCGCATATGTTATTGCCGCTGCTTATCACCGAGGGCTCGGCCCGCATTTATGCTTGCATTGATCGGCATTGCTACATCAACTTTCAAGATGTGAAAAAACAGAAAAAAAAAGAGAGATAGTGTCCATGTCCTAATTATAATACAAATGTATTTCTCTATACCAAGCAAAAAGCGCTTCTCATATGTAACTCCCGTAAACTTGTAACCCGCCGCTTTGGAGTAAACGCCTCGTAAAACACGATTAAAACCAATCATAATCATCACCGTCTCCTGCGTCGGCATCGTCTGCCGCCCATGGATCCTCTTGACTCTGGGCCCAAGGATCTTGCGGTTCATCTGCCCAAACATCTCCATAGGGGCCTGTTTGGCCGGAGGCAGGTGACTGCTGGTCTTTTGGAAGCGCTTGTTGATCTAATGGAGCGGACTGCGACTGATGCTCTCCCATCACGCCTCGAGACATCGCATCATATCCGGCTATTGCTCCAGCACCGGCAGCACCTGCAGCAGCACCCTCAGCTAGTCCTCCAGCTGCACCGGCCCGGCCGAGAGTTCCTGCAGCCGCTTCACCCACAGCCCCAGCTTCGCCGGCAGCGGCACCACCAGCGGCAGCCTCTCCGCCCATACCAGGAATCCAGATAGGCATGAAACCAAACCCACCAGTACCACTATGACGACTAAAGTAGTCGAAGTCGATGCTTACTGCAGTAGCCAACATGACTGCGCGCTGGTCGAGCGTCATGCCAGTAACAGCGTTGTTTTGTGCAGGTACCTGTTCAGGGCTAAAGGCAGCCGAGTCCATTCGTAAAGCATATACACCAGTATCTGTGAAGAGTTCGCGAGCGAAACCAGCAAAGTTACGGTTAACGGATCCGACGAGCTGATCATTGGCTGAGCGAAGGGAAAAATCCCACGACAAGAAAGGCTCATCAACGTAGGCGAATTGACCGAATTCGCCCATAGCTTGACCACCATTTGCCGTTTGAGTTAATTGCATCTCCTGAGCGTTGGACAGACCGGACTGCTGAAGAGGCCGGGAGACGGTGCCCATATCCGTCGCGCGGTCCGGGGAGTGATGGTAGATGAATAGGTTGTATTTCCGCCGTAATGGTGCCCACTGCTGCTGGGCCTCGCCGATCACGCGCATGTCATCCAGCCCTAGTGGCGACACCCGGGCATTGGAATCCCCTGTGGCCTGGATAAGCGAGCCCGACTGAATGTTTTGTAGAGAGGTCGAAGAGGAGTAGGCACTTCTAGCAACATCGAGAGGGTCGTATACGCGGATACGGGAATTAATCCATGAAAATGGTCGGTGAAACTAGCTAATGTCAGCGCCACACTGAAAGCGAGGAGGGTATTTTTCAAGGCTCACGCGCAGAACTTCATTCTCTTGCCTGTCAAAAACGTGCGTCACAAAACTCCTATGGGTTCGGAACCACTGTCGAGCCATCATGTTGGTCATTCCTCGCTCTTGCTCCGCCATGTACCCGATATGATGCCCATTCGCATCCATAATTACATACTTGTTGGCTTGCTCAAACCCACTACGGAAAAAAAGAGCGCCAAGTTAGCCGGTAGATTTCTGACGCTTTCGTAGGCCGGAACACTCACATCATAACATTCATGAGCTCCAGTTGCCGCTGCACAACTAGGCCAGAATTTGCCAATATGCCTATTGCAGGGTGGTTTTCCTTTAATACTCCACGAGGATCTTCTGGTATATGAACAGGGGAGAGCAGAGTGTTGTGGGTGGGGTCATAGTTCGGATTTGGGGAACTGGCATCATTCGCCGCTGAACTCAGTGGTTCCGGTTGTTGTGAGGGCATATCGCCCCTTTTTATGGGCTCTGGCCTTCGTATCGAATTTCGGGGGCCACGAGAGCTAACTCGTCCTCTGGTGAATGAACTTGACAGCGCTCGGCCGGGGGCTTTAAGCCAACGTACCGGCTGTAGTTGGAGTCTAGCACTCCACATGTCTGGGGTAAAGGTAACAGCTAGTATATAGTAGGTTGGCTCAGAGTAAAGCGCGACTAGTTCTGCAGAGGACCGTAATAGATAGTAGCGGGATGTTGTTGAGATATTGGAAAGATGCAGCAGGCGGAGACCATGACGAACTTGTCAATGGAGTTAAGCGGAGATAAGGAGGGGCAGAATCAAGCAGAAAGATGACATCTACCTCTATAGGCAAGGGGATAGGAGCAACGGGATTACTAGTATTTTCGTTGGAAAATACAACACCATGTAACTTTTACCAGCCAATTCCGGCGTTATCATCCTCACTGTAAGCACCGATGAGAGTTTACATATGCTATACAATCTATGGATATTGTGTTAAGACACCAAATCACCTCGCGCGCCTTGCATCATAACCAACTTGAACTGATATCACAAAGAATGAAATATTGAAAAAAAAAGATAAACTTAGTCCAATTGCGTATACCAAGTTAAGAATCACAAGACACCCTTCCGAGCCAACTCAATCTTGCGCGCCGCTTCGCCGGGTTGAAATCCTCCCTTCGAGATGCAGACAGCACTTCCTTCACCAAGTTCGATCTTATCTTCGTTGTCGGGGTGTGCGCATGGGCAATGATGAGGAAAATGGACGCAAGCAAGTGTGCCGGGACATAGATACTTGTCGCATTGAGCTGTAAGCGTGGAACATATTAGTCATTATCTAGAGAGTATGGAATAGCGCGCGAGGTGTCGTGATCAAGTACCTGATTCCCACATGTGCTGATATCGTGAGCTATCACTGGGCTCATTTTGAGCGGCTTGCTGCTGATGTTCTTGACGTCCGCCGCCAAACATATGCTCAAAGAACTGGAACTGAGCGTGGGCCACGGAGGCCAGGAGGAGCAAAGCTCCAAGGGTCCGGATCCAGAACTGCAGCATTGCAAGTAGAGCCAGATATACGAGCCTCCGAGGTTATTGGCTAAAGCGATAGTATGCCTTACCCAATGTAAGCAACATGTCACTGTTCAAAGTAACTTGTGTGATTTGTATGCAATGAAGCCAACTTTCGCAAACACACGTGACCTGCCAAGACCCAGGTTGGCCGCCGAGAAAAAGTCACCATAGGAAACCGCGAGCAACTCCGTCCAACATCCAGGAACATTGGGGAGTCGCCCGTCCCTTGCTAATCAACATGCTACAACAAAGACTACTGGCACCCCTCCGGGTGCTGGAGAGAGCGATTGTGCCGACGCTCCGCTCATCACAGCCAATCTCCCGACCACCACCACCATCGTCAGTACTCTCACGAACCAACACCTCCGCATCGACACCATTCTTGAACCGCCTCCTCCCCTTCTCTCAAGTCCGCCATGCCTCCCACGCCACCCAGGGTACGGCGAATCGACATTCCCGTGACCCTGCGGGAAAGCGTCTTGGTGCGAAACGTACTACCGGCGAATACGTCGTTCCGGGTTGTATCATTTTCCGTCAGCGTGGAACGAAATGGTTTCCAGGCGAGAATTGCTCACTGGGCAGGGATCATACCATCTATGCCACCGAGGCAGGCTATGTGAGATATTACTTGGATCCTGAACGGCACCCTGACCGGAAGTACATCGGCGTCTGCTTTGAGAAGGACGGCAAATTGCCTACGCCTCGGAATGCCCCGACCAGACGGAAACTGAATAGGGTCGCTGTCCCTCGCATCGATGACACCCCTACGCCGATTGCTGGACAGTCGGATCTTGTTGCCACTATTGACAATGGTACTATGGTGTCCAGCGTGGAGGCTGTGAATGCCGAGTCAGGCTCCCAGCTGCGTCCAGGTTATATGTACCGTGAGGCGAACTGGCAGATTGGTCGAGCAGCTGAGAAGGCCGGGATTACAGCGAAGCCGTACAGCCCCAAGAATCGTTGGTTGGCATGGAGGAAGAGACAGGCTAGGGCCGAGCGGGCTGCCCAGATGAAGAGTCTCAAGAACAAGAAGAAGGCTTCAAAGAAGGGCAAGGGTGGCCGCTAAATGATCATAGCCAACACTTCGCACGTTATCCTATGTCTTCGTATATCCCGAATGGTGTCACACGGTATCGGGCTTAAAGGTGCTTTTGTACTATAGAGAAATGTCTACTTCCACTAAATCGTTATTCAATGTATTATGTATAGGAGTCACTCTTGAGATATGTAAAGCAATTGGAGCCAAATTCATTAAGACCTTATCCAAAACAAGTGCCGCAGACACACTGGGGTATAACTGCTATTATAAATGCCATGAGATTAAGCCCTTAACAAAGTTGCATTTCCTCGTCAAGTCTATAATCCTTTCCAAACAGTAAGTATAAATCATGAAACCACCGAAGATCAGAGGTATATTGACCGAAACTGTTAATCAATCAACCTCCCCAGGATCAAGCTTTGACAGACAAATTCGTTACCCACAATCCTGACATTGGTGTTCAGACCGAGATCACTGCCACTTATTGACTCGGTTAATTCATTTCTTTTTCGCTTTCTTGACCTCTGGGCGGGATAAGCCTTTGGGCTGCCAGGGGTAGAGGCTCCAAGGATTGTGGCTATGGCGGAGGCTTTTTCATCATTATCCACGTAGATCCAATCCCATTCACATCCAGTTCCAGTTGCACCCTGGTCAAGGACCGCCCGAGCTGACTTGATATCAGGTACACGTTCGACTTTGGAAGCACCTAATGCATATGTCAAAAAGAGATACGCTTTTCTTCGCTCTTCATCAGCTTTCCCGCGGCCCATCACGACTAGGACCGATTGCCCATGCAATAGATTAGGCCGCGCAGCAATGGTTTCAGGTAGTCGTGCTTGCATAGCAGGATAAGGATGCAATAATCTTGATTTCGTCGCTCCGTGGAGATAAGATGATTCCCCCGCGGGAAGCAAATACATCTCCCAATCTATAACCTGGCGTTGAGCTATGCAGTCCTCTATCCAGCGGTCCGAGAGGCAAGGAAGGTTGAGAGCTAGTGCCTGCATGTACTTTGGCCGGCGAGAATGCTTGTCAGCTATCAAGCAGGCAAAGCCCACATCTTCGGCGCCGCCTGTAAGACGGAACTGGTTGTTGCTCGTGGCTGGAGTTGGTGATTTCGATGGCGTAACAGCTGGACGGCTTGAAGGTAGATCAAACAGCTCATTGAAGCCATCATGGAGAATGCGTCCATCATTATCCAATATCATCCGCGTAATCCGAGTCTTTGATTCATCATTCTCCCCATAAGACACGGCAAACACCATTCCAGCAAATATACCGTTTGAATAACGGATACTGCGGGATAACCGAGTGCTGGGTGAAGCAGGCGTGGTGTGTCGATCGGACGGGGTTTGAAGTCTACTCTCTGACTGTGTATGTACAGAGCTGTAGCTATATGTTCGATCTTTGAGTTGGTTCCAGAGGATAGTATCTAGGTATATGCGGGAGATTGGAACTTTGACATTATTCTCAGGAACTGCAAGCCCTTCACGTGTAAGGCTTTTGCGCTGCTTTTGTCCTAAAACGACAGTTGAAAAGCCGTATACATCTGTCATACGGATAATGCCATTGGATGCCTCGTTTTCAAGATCTTCTATGCTCAATTTACCCTCAAACCCTCGGATAATGTGAGTCACCTTTGGCACATTGGGCATATCGACCTTCACAGCATCTCCGACCCGTAGCTCGAGCCGTTTGACAGCTCCAATGGGAACTTCAACGGGAGCACTGTCTTCGAATTTGACTAAATAACGGGACTGCGGAGTCCCCAGAGGTCTTCCAAAACAGGTTGCAGGATAAAATGCACGTTTTGTCCCGCTCCAGGCTGCAAGAACCTGATTTAGTGCGATTTCGGTATTGCCATCAATGACCGAGTCCTCTCTAGCGGTGTTGTTTTCGACAAGGTCCTCTGATGGCTTGTCTCGAGAAACTTCAACATGTTGTTCCGTGGGGAGTGATGTGGCTTCTGAACAGTTTTGATCAGCGACAAGCCGCGCATTAGTACTCCCCTCAGACTGAAGAGCTTCCTTGGCCTTCTGCTCGAGAATACGAGGAAGACCGAACAGCCGCGCACGCTCCTTCCGGGAAACATGATAGTGGGGAGAATCATCAACGTCCCATACTGTTCCCGCTCTCCTGGAAGGTCGTGATCGTTTCTCAAACCCTCCCTTAGGCGTAGTCACTGATTGTTCGGGCTGAAAGTCCCGGGCCGGCATTGTTTCGTTCTCCTTTGGGGGAGCAAAATAAGTGGCGGTACGGGGTGTAATAGGAAGCACTGGGTCAGAGGCGAAGACATTTTGCCCATCATTTCCACGTCGTCTCTTTCTTGGTGGAACTGGAGACAGTGCAACAGCAGATCTAAACTCCCGATCGTCGGTGGATAAGATGTTAATATCAACATCGAAGTTTCCGGTCCCAATTTGAGGCGAAGCATCAGCTGCAATCTCTGTCAGTGCCCTACGTTGTCTTCCACTTGGGCTAGATAGGATTTTGGAGTTATAGAAGCTCTTCACTGGCGACGAGCTATTTGAATTGACTGGTTGGGAATGATATCCTCGTTCATGTGTGGACGAGTAAAGAGGAGGGAGGTCGTCGTCCTCTTGATCCATTGTTTCATTATTCGCGTCACCTGCCCAGCCTTGATTAAAGAATCGATTCGGGCTCGTTTCTGGAATAGCTGTCGCTGGCATCACATCGCCAAAGCTCTTGGGACGTTGAACAGGTGTTTCAGCCACGCGAGAGGGCATCGAAGATGACTTCTCCTTGATATCAGACGCCGGCGCTTTGTCGCCTAGTTCTATAGATTTATGCACAGTTGAATTGCTAGATTGCATTAGACTAGTCTCCTGGACAATGGATTTTCTCAGTGGATGTTCGTGGGAACCATGTGAGCTGGTCGAGTTCGACCTGGATCGAGCCACTACATGGTCATTATCGAGTTGAAACGAGACTCGACTTCTTTGGGATGCTGAGGGAGGAGTTGACTGTATACGGAGTTGTTTCGCCGGAGACACAAGCTTCTCTGGAGAATGCTTTGTGCAAATGTGTGAGCCGGAAGCCTGGGCCTGGTTCTCGTCCCACATATTTGCATTATTCATTTCATGATTTTCCTCATCCTGGGGACCTGGAGACCGTTGAGAGTCCTTCACTATATAAACTTGGGATGACCTGCTGGTACCATCCAGCTGTTCGTCGTCAGCACCATGAGGAGGTAATTGGGACTCTGCAGCGTCTTGCAGTGACCTTCTGCGGTTAGGGGGTGGGACTCCATCAAGAGCAAGCGCCTGAGACAAGCGATCATGTGCATTGGTCGCGGCAGCCAGCGGGGTTGTAGAGGGATCATGATGGTTTTCTTTATCCTCCTCGGTCGAAGGATTTGGGTCTTGAGACCGACACATCCGTTGGGAAACCTCATCCTCCTGTTCCGTCTCTTCTTCGCTGATTGCGCCTGCAGCAACGTTTTCTTGGTGCTCAAGTGTGGGCGTAGCAGATCTGACTGCATCTGCCCTGTCTCGCTGGTCCGGCTGTCTGCTAGGTGACTTGCTCATTTTATCTGAGTTCTTGCGGCTTGCTGGTCTTGGGGGAGCTGAAAGACTGGCCAACTGTCCCCTGGTTTTCTCATCGATGTTTCTCTGTCGCCTTATGCGCTCCACAAAGCTGGGTTCTTTGTCAAATTCGCAGTCACTTTGATCTTCCGAGTATATATGGTCTGCAGAGCGCGTCATTCTCTCCCGTGAAATTATATCCCTCAGCGCTTGTGATTCTTGCATGGTGATATAATTGGGATATGGCTCTGAGGAATCCCGGGGAAAGGTTGCCGCAACGTTATTTAACGGTGAGGACAGAGCTGTGGCAAGCGAACGATTTTGAATAGGCAGATTAGGTGAAGGTCGGTCAGACATCGGATCCAATTGTTGGCCATGGACAAGGGGAGAGGAAGGGGCTTGGGTTGCTTTGAACACCTGGCTTAGTGCCATGATACCACCGCTTGATTCAAGCTCCGTCGCAAGAGGGTTCCTCGACGCTGTGGGGGTCACCGAAGCAAGGTCATCGACACTCCCTGTTTTCACTGCTGTCGCCGGAGTCTTCAACACAAAGCGCTGGGACTCGGGAAAGAGATTCGGCTGATACTGCATGGGAGATGACTCGCCGAGCTTGCAACTGCTCTGATCCTCGTTATCATCACCATTGGTCACATCGGTGTTTGACCCGTCAAGCCCAGCCAGCAGATCCACATGGCCAATATCGCCCTCGTGTAGCGTCCTCAAAGTTGCATTATCGGCAAGATTATTGTCCGACTCAATATCGGCAGCTTCCTGGTTCTGTCTTATAAGGTTGTCATAAACCGACTGCGAGATGACTTGGGTGTCGGAAGGTACCGTGTCTGCAGAGCTCATCTTCTTAAAGAGTTGCAACCCAGCGGCAGGGTCCTGTCTTCTTTGTTCAATGGATAATCGAGCAGCGTTTGTCAAGCTTTGAGCATTCTCTTCCTGAGAGGGCGACTCGGGATGACTCGACGGGGATATCCGAGAGACCTCTTGGCCAGTAGATGACTGACGACCATTAGAGATCTGAGAGTAATGCTTGTGGATGACAACGCTATCCTGGGAAATATGCCTGGCAAGCTCGGACCCGGGTATTAACGACTGGGATGGTGCAGGCTCCTAGCAGATGATTGGTGTTAGAGCAATCGAGATCAACAGCGCCACCAGTGTGACCACTCACTCGTCCCAACGCGACGCGTTGCAACTGTGGGATATCGATACTGTCATCCTGGGTCTCCATGATTCCTTCAGCCAGTAGATTATTAGACACGATATTGGCGGTAACTCATCGTCTGAAAGCTCCAAATGCGCCCCTCACCTTCACATGCCAGGGTAATACTAACAAGATGTTCTCGACCTCCGGAACCAAAAGAGCGCGAAACGCGTCGTTCACGTGACCAGATAATATTGCCGCTATAGGACTAGTTCGGTTTTGGGGTCACGCAGTGGATGCTTTATTGGTGTGTTACTTTTATGTACATGGCGGATATCAGTGTAAATTCATTTACAGAATGTTACATGGCCGCTAGTAAGTTCCTCCGGTTACCGTTCGGATGAAGGAAACTGGCCATTCTCAGATAGAACTGAAGATAGCTGAGTTGTATAATACATGTACACAAAAAGAGGGTACCTCACTAGTCCCGAGTCCGGTTTGGCACCCATCGCCTGATCAACATCTCTCGTACTGTATAACGAGCAAGAAGAGCGCCAATATCCTCTGAAGGTACATTGGTTTCTCCGGACATGGGTGGTGGGACTTCCACGTAGCAGACCACCAGGCTCTTCTTCACCTGGGCTTGCACTCGGTTAACGCAATGGAGCCACCACCAGCTGCGCGCCTGTTTCCTAGCACAATGAGCCTTCCTCTCCTCATTCTCGGACCAGTGAGGGTGCACAAATGATGGTATGACCACAACGGCAAATTCTGCATGCGAGAAGACAGGCCCGCGATTGTAGAGGAGGTAATCCACTCCGAATTTCACTCCGGAGCGCACAACCCATCCAAGGGACCGAAAGTGGTGATACACAATGTAGGATATCATGAAAGGGTCGTCTGGTTCTAAATCGGCTGAAGGATCACGAGGAGGGCAGTACGAATGCTGACAGAACTGAGACAGTAGAGAGGGAGGGGCCAGAACAGCATTTCGTTTGCCATCCACGATCTGTAGAGCGCCAAGCCCGTATACCAGAAAGAAAGCCTCCTCGTTAGACAGTTGAAGGTGCTCCTCATTGTTCAGTGAAGGCTTATCCTCCATTCCGTGTTCGTCAATTGCCGAATCGGGCGCACGCACGACACTCGAATCAGAAACAAACTCCTTTGCTTGAACGACCGGAGAGAACCGCACAGTTTTACTCCCGCTGGAGGTAGAGATATCAGGGGTGTCGGGTGTATCGGTTCCCTCCGTTTGTGCTACTGAGCGTTGTGACCCAGACAATTTGGCCTCCCTAGCTTTCCTCAGGGAAAACTTCTCTGTAGCAGGTTTACCATTAGTGACACCATCTGCGGATGGTGGCAGAGCCGACTGATCAATTGATGTGTCGCTGGCTTCCCTCGCGGCAGCTTCCGCCACAAGTCTCTGTTCGATAGCCAGCTTCTCCATCCTTGCCCTCTCTAATTTCAACTCGCGACGCTCGGTTCTCCGCTGGCGTGTAACCTCTTCACTGGTAACGCCACCGAGCAACCCTCTCCTCTTCTTCTCCCGTTCCAACCAGCTAGGCTCACTTCGACTCAGATTTCCTTTACCAAAAAAGCCCATCTCCCACAACGCTCGGATGGCTTTGGCATCTGTAACATGAACGGATGATGTCTCGGAGTCAAAGTAAGCCGAGTAGACTTCATGGTGCGGGGGAGCAATCAAGTATGTCAAATACGAGAGCAACACGCTGACAATGGACAGAGGGTTATGTGGTATTAGAGGAGGCAGAGGATGCACACTGATGGGAAGAGGGAAACGATGAATTTGTCTGTAGTTGGGCCTAGAGAACCGGCCAGGATGACCTTGGGAGGCATTCTTGTTTGTGGGCTCGGACTTCGCAGCGGCAGCTGCAGCCTCGGAGGCAGACATTGGATTGGATTGAGAAGTCATAACTAATGTAACAGAAAAAAGATAGTTGTATTGATAGTATACTACATAAGGGAAGAGTCAGCATGGAACCCTTCTTTACGAGACTATGCAAAAGATTCGACGTAGATTGTTCTCCTCAGATACCGTTGTAGTCAATTAAACCACTTCATCGACAACAGCGAAGAAATCAAGGTGCCATTGCCTAGGTTTAGGTATATTGGTGTCATCACCGGAGATCAACTGCAAGTCTTTCTTCTGACTGAAGCTGCATTTGCTTACCAGAAAAAAAATTTTTCTGGGTGCTCCCAGTCCTGTGACGAGGTCACGGACAGGCTGTAACCAAGAGCCGTGAATAACTAAATACAATTGACGAGTAGCAAGAGATATCCAAACATCGTCATATTGCGACGTCACGATGGATGCTCATCATCATCCCAATTCTCTTGTTTTTGCCCTAAGGTCAAATCTGGTGGTTTATGAGAGAGAAAAGAAAAAGTTCTGATTGAGAACCGCCTAATAAAGGCCTTGATGACTAAGCACATTGAGTGGCCCGTGCGCATCACGGTCCGGCGAAAAAAATTGGGTTTTGATGATTGCGGGCGGACTTCATGGACAGCGACTTTCTTTCCAGCACCCGTACTTCCTCACCAGTAACCGACTAAAACAACATTATCAAAGTAAGTTAGAAATTTACAACCCCCGATTGGCATGAACTTCGCTGACCACTGTTTCACTAGGATGCATCTTATGGTACGTTCCCACAAATGCAGCGCCCCTACATCACCCTGCGATAGATGATCATTGGAGTTCGAGCACGTCCAGCAGGAGCTAATACGATCTTTAATAGTACACTCTGGACGCTGAGGGAAAGCGGGTGTATACCCTCAAGAAAGTCACCCCTGAGGGAAAGGTTACCAAGAGCGCTCACCCTGCTCGGTAAGGGTTCATTCGGTTGATATTGAAGATACAATGGTTAATAACAGGAAAGCTTCTCGCCCGATGACAAGTACTCCCGTCACCGTGTGACCCTGAAGAGAAGATATGGTCTCCTCCTGACCCAGCAGAAGGGTACGTAAACGCTCGCTCCCGAGGGTCAGCTTGAATCAACGGCTAACTTCTATTATCAGATTTGCAAACTTCCGAGCTGTAGAGTGCGAAATCATGGGATAAACCAGGTTGTTTCATAGGTGCTGTTTGAAAATCATGTTCTTTTGGCGAATGGTGTTACGTGCGGACATCTAAATGAGAAGTTTTCGGAGGGACTCTTTAATGCCTACCACTTGCATGAGGGATTCCAAAAAGTGTTGCTCATATTCGGTCATAATAGTCCGGCCTCTCGTATAGAGAAGATCCACTTTTATCTATACCCTTATATATGCCCTATGTGCTCTATGAACCGTCACAAATCGGTTATCGTCATAACCCATGCAGCGTAGGAAAAGACAAGTAATCGTAGAACTGTTTTTTTTTTTTTTGCCAAACTCCAGTCCAATATCCATGCAAAAAGTACAGCGGGGGATAATTACCGCTTCCTCGAATTCACACTCTTACCAGCGCCAACTTTGATCCGACCACCGTGCTTGTTTCTCTCTCCAGTCAGAATTCCAGGGAGATAGTCCTCGTCCATAAGGTCCCGTTCCTTCCGAAGTCTTCGGCTTTCCTCGGCGGTAGCTCTGACATATTCTTTTTGATCTTCTGCGAGAATAAGATCGGTTCCCCAGCCGCCTTTACCCCCGCCTCCTTTCCACTTTCCACTAGAGCTTCCGTGGGTGGGCTTGGGAATACTAAATACGTTTCCTCGGTTGTTCCATTGCATGTTTTTCTTCAGATGCATCTTGAATTGCCCATTGGCATCGGTAGTGCAAGAGACACGAGTGAGGGTGTCTTTTCCGCACCGTGGGCAAAATTGCTTGTTCATGTCCTTGGTCGTGAAGAAACAAGCGTGGCAGCGTTTAATGAAGGACTTAAGATGGCGAATTCTTTGTAATGTTGTCGTCGAAAGTAGGTTCAAATTCATCTGGAGTAACACGTTTTGGCACTAAATTATAGTCAGCCACGATGTGTAGGTGACATACATGGAAAACAGGATTCGCTTACCGCAAAATCAGTCGTCATCGTCGCAACTTGCATAATCTTGGGCTCCGGTGTCGCCGACGCAGAGATACCCTCGTCGCGGGCTTGTTTCTTCTTCAGATTTGAAGGGGTGATCCATTCTCCGCCATCCGAGTCAGCAGCTTCGTCGTCCTCTTCCTGAGGCTCTTGGGGGTTTGATGGTTCGGTTGGCTTGGCTTCTTCAGCAACGGTGGCTTCATCCTGTGACTTCTCATTCGGTTTCTCTAGAGCCGTGTTCTCCAGATCCTCCGCACTTGCATCAACTTCAGGACTTTCGGTCTTCTGCTCAATCTGGCCAGACTCATCCGCCGTCTCGGGCTTTTTTACTTCCTCCTTGGCGGGTGGCTTGCCATTCACCTGTTTCTGTCCTGGGACACTGCGCAGCCGCCAATCGCCACCGTTCCTTTCACACTCTATTTCATATGCAAGCGCCAGAACTTCAATATCAGTTCTACTCAAAACGGCCCTATCGCCAGTCTTCTTGGCGAATTCGCTCAATACACTGACACTCTTCGGGGTCGGAGTCCGTTGTTTTAAGAAAGGCAGATACATAGTCTCCACTCTGAGTCGGGCATCGGGATCGCGAATTTCACTGACCACCGATGGGGTAATAAGAAGTTCCTCGCATTGTGCGAGAAGGGTGGATAGCGGCGGGGTATTCTTCAAGATAGGGCCTGCATCAAGGACGATGGTGTGGACGGGCTTGGGCGGCGATGTCGTATCCGCCATTTTGGTGATCTGGTATACTAATCTTCCAGCGATGGAGAGAATAGCACGCGCGAATGAGATCTAGAGGATGCTGTGGTCAGTTGGTCCCAAACGGCGCCGCCAAAGTGGGTGAATTGATTTGATTTCGCTGGAATTTTAGCTGGTCTGTGCGCTATCCTTATCTTAGCGCGGGTTCATCAACGGCCGACATCATTGGGTCCACCGATTACAGGACAGTACAATACCTAACAGCAGCAAGGACTTAGTAGTACTTAAAGAGTACCAGTAGAAGTAGTAGGTAGGAGGTACGGTATACTGTACAAGGTATGTATGTACCAGGTAGGGACTCGTTTGTACCTACTAGTAGTAGTACTGCACAGTATGAAATTTACCAAAACATTGAGTTCGGCTGCGTACTCCGTACAGGTCAAATGGATTACGACGTAGTACACTGCATATCCGCTGTCCCCAGAAAAAAGACAAAAAAGTTTCAAAAAAAAAAAAAAAAAAAGACAAATAAAGAAAAATAGAAAAAGTTGAACTCGTACAAATCTCTGCAGAAATAACATCCTTCGGAGATAATGCATCATGCAGGTTGAGACATGGATCATTCGTCCCCATACCGCCATACTTGACATGTCACGGACGGCTTCACGATGTACACAACAACAAAGCAAGCCCATTGCGTGAAAGCAACATCAGGATACTATTACTACTCGGCCCGGTACAGGTTCTGAGTAGCTAAACTCAGATCCAAATCTATCGGCGCAACCGTTAGGCTCGCCTGAAGATCACCAGGTATATGAACTAGCGTGGACCTGATGGGAGCTGATCGGCCATCAACAAAGAAAAAGTACGACGGGGATCTTTGTTTCTGGCTGACCCTTGATCTGGACCGTTCGGTGGATCGATCAGATCATGGCTGAGCTGGTATCTTGGACAAAATCTAGTCAATGAATCGACGAGTATTCATGTAAACATGCAATCGATCAGTGACGACGGGGGAAATTGACAGGTAGAAAAGAATCTATATCCGGTTTAGATAAAGTTGCCATTGTGTATCCCCAAGACTCACGAGTAGTTATAGATCCAACCTCGGAATGTAACTATGTATGTACATAAAATGGCAAACACTAACGTACTCTGGTCACCGGTTAGGCCAGGGTTCAATCGATGTGGAGGGAGGCGTTGATCCTCGTAATTGGCGTCGACTATATGTAACCTTCTCGATAGCGCGCCAGTCACAAAGAATCTCGATAATGCCTCAATCTGCATGCGGAAAAGGTTTTTTTTTTTTTTTCAAAAAAATTATTTATGTATATATATATAAAATAAAATAAAATAAAACTAGGCAGGACGTAGCGAGTTCAGCCGACAGGGCGAAAAAATATGTTATTTTTTTTCTAGTTCCTTTTCCCCATCTCCACCTTCTCTCTCTTTTCTCTTGGGAAGCAAACAACCACGTTCTCTCCTCCAGTGAATTGGACTTCCCGTAACCCATCATGGATGAAAGGCTTGGCCCATCAAGTAGAGTCGGATCATGCCATACAATACATCCAGTTAACGGAACCATGAAATATAATCGCTTGCCTCGTTATTGGTAGAATTTCAGGACGAAACAAGACCTACATCAGATCAGACCAGCAAAAAACTGCTCCCCTTGGCTGTCCCATACTGCGACAGTGGTATGTATATAATAATACCTGCAGTCCGGAGGTGATAAAAGTCAACTAAAAAGCCATTTGAGATTCGGATAATCCAGATCGATGGCCCTGCGGGATAAGCAATCAATAGAACCCCTGCATTCTACTCCATTGCAGTAAAAATCTCACAGCACGATATTGGGACCTGAGCATGAACCGAACGCCAGAAGTATCTCTCAATCTTTTTGGCAACTGATGGTACGCATTGGAAGATCGTGTCCTTCAAGGAATGAAGCATAATCCGAATTTCCAGGGTGCAGTACATACCGTATGGCAAGTCGTGCCACCTGAACTCCCATCAGCCCTTTCTTCAGCATATATTAGCGTAGCTCATGGATCTTCTATGTTACCACATTTGCATGGGTCACCTCCGACGGGTAGGCCAAACGGGATGGAAGAGAGGACAAGAAAGGAAATGACCAAGGACCAACCGATAATAAGGTCTCCAAAGTCAGGCCACAGGTAGTACTGCATCCTGCATACTTAGTCGTACATGAATATACATCCATGTCGCTACGCTACTAGTGCCATTGGTCATGCATGGCCTACGAAGGTACGGTGGTACTTTCCGTAGCACAGCAGAAAGAATATCCCAAAATGAACAAGTAAGATGGTCAGATGCAAATTCGACAGCATTGGAGAAGAACAAGCCTCCTGAAGGATTGGAATTCAGCATAAATAGGTGGTGGGTGCTATGATGCTCATGGTGAACGCGACTGGATTGGTGTCCAGGGAACCTGACGGAGGGACATTAAACAGAAAGGAAGAGAAGAATACAATTATGTCAACGTGCAGGTTCTTCCGTGACATGGCTAAGAATTGCTTGGTTTGACTTAGATTAATGATCCAATAATTATTAGAAGAAAAAAAAAAAAAGAGAGTAATTACAATATCACGCTGCAATTGACCAGTGGATATAAAAATAGCCAAACCAGGCAACCGGGTGCCTCGTACAGTCTCGCACAGACTCCTGCAGACGGATTATGTGACATATTAACCCCACTGCATTATCCAATTCTTTTATATTCCATACGACTGGGATATACCAGGCATCTACATGGGATTTCATAGCTTTGTCGGTAATATCAAGCCAATCCATATCCATTAGGGCAAACATCTCACATGTGTCACTGGGGATGGAATCATGAGAGATACGTAATAATATCCCAGCCATCCATTGCTCTGAACTAATAATTGTGATTGGCTTTTACTTCATTGGCAACTGTCAAAATCTCTAGTGCAATTTTAAGCATTCCCCTTAGTCCATTATTCTCGGTACCACGAGTAAACGCTGAAGTTCTAATAAAGCAAATCTAGATCGTCAACGTCAACGTACCTCGACGTTAAGTTCAACGAGCCCAACGCTTACCTGAAAGAGATGAGGAGCCTCGCTTGAAGCCTCCAATCATAGAGGTCTCCTAGCCCAGTAGAGTTGACGCTATCAATGTCGGACTTGAACTGTTGTGCCCGAAGTTGCAATCCAAGTTTTTAAGGACGATAGTACGCAACCACGTCCATGAAAGCGGGAGATGAAAGACTGCAAACTCTGTGGCCGATTATTGAGAATAATTCTCATTATGAAACGATATTATTGTGAAAACTCTTCGTTTTAGTATTGTGGTGTGGGGAAAATTTGTGAGGTATCAACTCCATTGACGCACACTCCACACTCACGGGCCACCGCCGTCCCCATCGTACCAACGACATGATAATCGCATGGCGACTAATTCTGACTATCCGTGCATCTGCATATGGAAGTTAAGATCCAGCTGTACGGTACTTTACAACCCCCTGCATGTGCGTTATTCAATGTGGCGATGTCACTCGCGGAAACCCGTTCCTCTCAGAAACTACTTTAAAAGCAAATTTGACTTATCGTATTCTCTCGAACTGGCCCGGCTTGAGTTCCTTTCAGTTGATGCATTGCTCACCGGGACTTCTCAAAAAGATAAAAGTATAATAAGAACCGCAAAGCTCTCCTGGGTCCAGGGGGAACAAGAAGGGTTTACACGCATCCCTTGCTCGAAGACCCTACCAAGTATAGCCTCACCCTGACTGGATGCTCCCTTTTCAGGGAGAGAGGAACAGTGATGTCAGGAAAGGGCCTGTGTCAATTAGAGCGTGTGAAGCTTGGAAGAACTAGCCAGAAAGGAAAAGAGTAAAATTAAAACGAAACAGAAAAAAAAATAATAAAAAAAATTACACTGTAGTGCTTGGGGTATGCCGGGAGGAGATTATCCCTGACATTTCCAGATGCAGCCCCCTAGGGCATGAATCCTGTTCGTCGCCACGATCGTGCTACCTTCAGACCTGGGCGGAGCTTGCTGTATACATCACGATAGAAATTGTCATACATACAGCTGTGACTGCTTTCTTTGTTGGTGCGTAGGTTAAGCTCGAGTACAAAGTACCTCTTTCTGTGCAAATCATGACTGTCACTGCATATGTACAGCGTTGAACATTTCTGGAAGGTTTGGATACATCGCTGATCCATTATCCACGTCCTTTATGACTGGACCGGGTTATTTCCTTGGCTAGTTGCTACTGTCACTGTCGATCATTTGAACCTATAGTCGGGTCGAGTCTAAAGGCTGGAACTCGCCGCTATCCTTATGTCGCAGGGGCCCTCCTTAGCCCCATAACCCAGTTCGAAGGCTTCAAGCCATGAAAAACCAAAAAAAAAAGAAAAAAAAAACAAATAAGAAAAAAGAAGAAAACTCTATCTATCGACGTGCTAATGTCAAAGGCTACTACAGCAACTTCCTCCTAATGATTAGCTTATTCGATCTCTCCCTTACTTACTTTCCGATATCCCCTTTGTCCTCATGAGACTTTAGCCCTAGTCCCTGTCACTGCCTTAGCGTCAGACCCGCAAACCTGGAGAATCAAATGAGACAAGGAGGATCTCCATGGATAAGATGCTTTATCTGGCTCCATCCCTCATGAATCCTGGCCGTTTCTGGGTTTTGAGTGACGTTTATATTTCAACCTATTCCTCAGCTAACTGCCCATGGGCTGTCCTCTGTTGAATGTACCACCGAGTACTACGGCGTACATGAGGGCCATTGGGGCCTGTGTTATGGTTGAGCAACTTCGGTTGTCACACGAACTGCTAGCCTTCGAGATATATATTGAGATTCTAATCCTGACGGGGCTTTTGTCTAATTTCTTTTGCCCCCTGCTGAGGCAAGGCTGTAAAAATTCGTTATTTTGTGGATTGCTACAATGAGTACTAGCATTCAACACATCGTGCACCCACGGGGTGACGATCAGTCATATCTTTCCACTGGAGGCAAGAGTGGGATGGCAATCAGCATTGCATTCACCAGCTTAGCTACCATCTTTGTTTCTGCCCGAGTCTACACGCGTGCCGGCATAATGAAGCGCATGGAGTCGAACGATTATATGGTTATGATCGCTCTGGTAAGTTATCACTGGCTGACACGCACGTACAGTTCCTCAGCGCTAACGTGGCGGTCCAGACATTCTCCTATGTCTTCATGGCCTTTTATATTATAGAAGCATTGAATGGAATGGGTATGCATGGCGCTGATATCCCGCCACCCATCCTCCTTAAGCAGATGAAAGTGAGTATGGAAATAATGGCAGCTTTCAGCAGCCGCATCACATCAAGGCTGACATGACTCACCTCTGTCCCAGGCATTCTGGATTACTATTCCATTCTATAATGCCGCGCTTTTATGCGCCAAAGCCTCGATCCTTCTGCAGTACTTCCGCGTCTTCCCTACCAGACGCATGCGCCTCATCACCTGGGTCATGTTAGGCATACTCGGCGTCTACGGATCCTGGGCAGTTCTGAGTGGCTTTCTCAATTGCATCCCTGTGGCAAAATTCTGGGACAAGAAACTTGAAGGGTACTGCCTGGATGACAAAGGGCTGTGGTTCTCAAATGCCTCGATGCATATCACCACCGATCTTGCTATTCTGATCATCCCTATCCCGGCTCTAGCGAAACTGGATCTTCCCAAGAGACAGAAGATTGCATTGATCACTGTTTTTGCACTAGGCGGATTGTAAGCCCACCTATCTTTCATCATTGGTTTCTTGTCGGCAAGATCTAACCGCTGTCATAGCGTATGCATCACCAGCATCTGTCGTCTGGTCGCCCTTAAAAAGATCGCCGATTCCACAGATCCAACCTGTACGTCTCCCACTGACCAGATACATGTAAACTGAGAAGGGGCATTATTTCTAACGAAAATACCAGTTGACAACGTCGGCGCCGCCTCCTGGTCCGCCATCGAATGCAACGTAGGAATCATCTGCGCCTGCCTCCCCACCCTGCGACCTCTCGTATCCCGCATTGTGCCCCATCTCTTATCGACCCTAAGCAGCCGTAACCGAAGCTACAGCCGGAGCTACGGTAACAGGCGATTCTCGCACGGACGACCCCCGACATACTGGGGCGGTGGAGCAGGGACAGGGACAGTCTCAACCACCATCACGGCGATGGATGATCTCGAAGTCGGGAGCCACTGCGCCGACTCAGAGAGGGCTCTAACACATGTCCCTGGGGCGGACATCACCAGCAAGGAGAAGTTCGTGCTCAAGGAAACGAAGAGTATGGAAGATGATTCTGAAAAGGTGCAGACCGCAGTAGGATCAGCCATTTCACGATGATGGGGCTTTCGTGGAGGAGCCATGGGGAGATTGTGGAACTTTGTTTCTCAACGCGAGGAAGAGGCGTTTTATAGAGATATCCCATTCGTTTGTGCTTTTCTCTCTCTTACGATTCTTCCTTCTTGTCGCAGGCGTTTTGATATCGCTTGCTCTTTTTATACTCTATTATGTCTATTCTTAGCCGTGTGTTGCTCTATATCGTTCCTTTTGTATATATACAAGTTTACCAAATCATTAATAGAACACTGAGCAACATACAAAACATGTCTTGAATGGGCAATGGATTGCGTAGAGATTTATTCGAGGTAAGTAAAAGAAAGAAAAATACATTTAGTATCCCGAGACATTGCATTGGAAACTGAACAGCTTTATCAGATGTATATATAGATCTAGGTATTACCGTTCCAACATCGAAATCCCAGATAGTGCATAATTATCGATGGAACCATTCCCTGATACTCCATAAGAGAGCATCAGAAATCTGCGAATTCCTTGTCCACCTCCTCGAAATAGTCGAAGAAGCCCTTGAAAAGCTTCACACCCAGTCCCGGATCCAAGCTACCGGTAGTCGCACGGATACTGTGCATGCTCAGTTGCGGGATCCCTACATCAATGGCCCTCATGCCAATGCGAGAACTGGTCATGGGTCCAATAGTCCCACCACTACGGGAGTCATTACGAATCTGGAAGACTTGCAAGGTCGAGCCACAACGATCAGCCACACGCTTGATGAATCCGTAGCTCACACTGTCTGTTGTCATATGACCGTTAGAGTCAGCCGAGACGGCCACACCGACGTTCAGACGGGGAGCATGGTTCTCAAGGTAGACATTAAGGAAGTTTGGGTTGACCGCATGGATGACGTCCGAAGAAACGAAGAAGCTGTTCGCCACAGTTTGAGACAGCACGTTGGGGCCGTAATTGGGTGAAAAGGCTTCCGTGATACGCTCTATGACGCTGCTCATGAAGTTGGATCGAGCTCCCTGGCGAAGCAGGCTTCCAATTTCCTCGTCGTCAAACATACCGACCATCTTGATAGAGCTAGTTGAAGTACTATCGGGCGAGGCAAGTAGAGCCTCCTGAGCGGCATAGCAGCAGAGCTTATCGTCAATGCGACCAGCAAAAATCAGGTCCTTGTCCAGGCCACCAACCTGTGCTGGTTGACTGTCATACAGCTCCAGCTCCCAGCTGATAATCGAGCTGTAGTCTGTGATACCAAGCTCCTTGGATACGACTTTAACAAGCTTTTCGGGTTGTGTGGCTGCAAATGTACCGGGCTTGATCCCGCTATCCTGGTCCGCCTTGGACGGGGCTTGCTGCTGGAAAAGATCGGAGTTATCAACACCAATAATAGGCACCATCTGTGTCTCTTTGTTGAAGGGGCCTTGCGAGGGAGCTCCGAAATGAGGTGCTAGGGTTGGGATCCGGGCGATGGGCCAGTCCAGCTTGACTAATTTGGACTCGACTTTCCCGGTGTTGGAGTCCTGGACTAGGACACGGCCACCAATTGAGAGATCACGATCCCACCATGTGTCACTCAGAGCGCCTGCGTAGGGCGCGACTCCAAGTTGGAGAAAGCCAGCCTTGTTGGGCAGCTTGGATACGGGCTTCAATTTGGCGGTGAGTGCATCGATATGACCTGCAACAATGGCCAATCCATTGCCACTCTTATAGTCTCTTCCAATTGAGAATGAGATGAAAGCACTGCCATTTCGAGTGACATAGTACTTTCCACCCTTCTCTAACTTGGAGTTCCACGTCTCGCGCTCGGGAAGGCGCTTATATCCCTGGCTTTCGAGTTGCCTGGTAAAGCCGTCCACCGCATGAAAGATCGTAGGGTTTGCTGTCATGAATTCGCAGTATGGTTTTGTGTAATCTTCCGGGGCGAGGGTGCCAGTCCTCGCCACTGGGGTCGCAATGGTAGCTGGGGTGGGCTCAGGAAGCTGGGCCGACAGGCGATAAGCATGGCAGAATCACGGAGATCAAGAACACTTCTCTTGGTCATATCGAAGGCTAGACGTTGAAATTTCTTAGTTTAACCGCTAGATATCTCATCGGAATGTGGTCTAAGAGGATTGGTAGCAAGGGAAAGGAGGAAGCAGGGGGGATGGGAGAGTTCTGAAGAGGGGAGAAAGAGGAGAGAGCAGCTGAGCTGGAGCTAATTGCGGTCACGCCTTATCAGGGAAGCCGATAAACGATCCATCACGTCCTCGTATTTTAATTCAGGAACCGAACAAACCTCAGGGCTCAGGCACGCCGATCCGCCAAGACGGCAGTTCGACGTCACACGCTCAATAAATGATGCAATTGGATGAATGTTTTCTTTTCCAGTCAAAACCACTACGTAGTACCTACTATAGTACCTACTATGGCATCTAGTACATTGGACATCTTTTGAGATCATGGGGTATTCAAGGCACAGACTATCAAACAGCCATACTTGAAAACAGCCAACGCCGAGAAACGAACCCGGTGTATCCAGCCCGCCGCGGCTGAATCAACCCTAATCATCTCTTCAACTGCTCGAACCAACATACGCATTCCAGTCTACAACACCACCCGCACATTGCTCAGTAATTGCTGGGCCTGTGGTTGTCACAACCTCCCGCTTACCTCGCACAATAGAGATCCTGACAGGCCCTGTCTGGCCTTTGAAGGAGAAAGATCCATGATTGACACCAGGGACGGCGTCAAGAACAGAATGTGGACCTGATCCAATTTGGACATGGACCTCACTCGGCTCAGTGACAAATACGCTAACGAACACCTTGTCCTGAGAGAGCTCGTGCGGTTTCATTTCTGGTTGACCTATGCCTGGGCTGTTCCCGGTTGTGCCGTCGGCGCTACCCGACTGCCCGGGGTTCAATCGATACCAATAAACAATCTTGTCTGCATAGGATATGGGGTACTTCTGGTTGAGGAAGGTCTTGACTGGGTTACTGTGGCAGTTCGCGATGTTCCGTCTATACCCGTCAATATAATGAGGCAGAAAGGTTCGCCAGGCATCATGAGGGTGATTAGCGATGTACCGCGAGGCCCCTTCAGGCACTCCAGCCTCGTAGATAGGCCCGATGTAATGCGTCTCGCCATAGTCGTTCCAACTCAAGACCTGGTAAATATAAGTCCATGGGAATGGCAGACATTTTAATAAAGGTGACCATACCTGGACAAGAGGCGGTTGCAACTCAATTACCTGTTTCCAACGATAGTGCCATAGATCATCTCCGCGCCAGAGCCAATTCTTTCCCCATTGGGGGAGATTTGTGTAGAACCAGGGAGCTACGGGCATCATATATGGCTTCCCTGAAAGAGCTTTCACCCACTCCAGATCGTTTGTCACCTTCATGTCGTCTGTACCAACCGGCCAAGCATCCCAGCTAAAGGCGCCGTCGATATCGTTTAGAACATTGCGTATACCGGCTGGTCCCATGCTCGTCCAGCAAGGGATGAATAAACAACCCGTAGCGGCCTTGATATTCGGCCAGTCACCTGCGTTGCCCACACCTTCAAATGTAGATACCAGTGGCTTCCCCTTGTAGTAGAACTGCGCCTTTCGATTCTTATAAGAATTGATGATAGTGATAACTCGATCTGCCGGCCAGGGCCCACCCGACAGGTAGTCAAACGAGATAAATAGGGAAAAGTTTCCAATCTTTTCAGCAGCATCATATGCTGCTTGGAGGGCCCGATCGGTGTGATGGTCTTGCGGTGCAACGTTCAATGCAAACCCATCAATGTGGGCTTTCTGCGCCTCTACAATGTCAGACTCCCACTGATCTGACGTCATATAATACGCATTTCCAATCTAGTATCCGTCAGCATAGCACGCTTGTTTGTGAGGACTAAGCTGTTCTCTTACGATGAAGTGGGCGAAAACATTATGCGAGTCAGGCGGTGTGGAGATGCCCTGTGGCGGGGGTTGAGCAACAACGGGGGGCACTGCTAGCGAAAAGATGATGTATGATGAGCCTCAGAGCCTTGATGTGAAAAAACAGGTCTAGGTTATGTTGAGATTTCCAGTCAAAATTTCACATATCAACATCCGAGAAACACAGTCATTATATGCACAGCCGGGCCTTTGAGTGACGCGTGCGGTAGGAAAGAAACAATTGGAAATTGAAAGCATGAGTATGGCACATCAAGACAAAAAGCTATGGGTTCGAGGATGCTGTAGTGTAGAATACCATAGGAGTACCATATGGACCGAGTATAGGAGAGGTTCAATTGAACTGGCCTCTCTTCTTGGAATGACAGAAATGCAAGTGGAGATTCACCCACCTTGTGCTACTGGGGGTTGCTGGTACTGTTGGTGGTGGTGGTGATGATGGGGACGGAGTTTCTCCGGGGTATGAACATGGTCGATAATACGATCGAGATGGTGTTTCATTGTGGAACTTGACAGCGGAGCACCACGTGGCTGCGAGGAATATCGGAAGGAGCGCAAGAAATCAAAGACAAACACTTCAAGACTACAGTATGCCGAACACCAATTGAAGTGGCATGCAGAAGCTTGAGATATTCCAAACGCCGAAGAGGGGCCAAGGGAATTTTAAAAAGAAAAGGATCCCCCTCATCTGACCGTACAGGACCCTCTTGGGAACCGAAGAACAACATAGATATCGCCACGAAACATGGGTAGATAGGATGTGGTCTATCAGGTAGACACACATACGGACATGCATCGGCTTAGGTCTCGACTGGACGGATTTCCCCTTTCGTCTTGTCGATCGCACCAAATTGACCAGTTGTTCGACCCACATGACCGGCACTGTGTCTTGGGCATTACAGAGGCATAGCTTTTTGGCAACGCTTTTCTGATCTATCATAATCGGTGATTATCATGCATGAAACCCAACTCCCCAAGCAATCTTTCTCTCACCGACAACGTTCAGTCTCGAGTGGGTTTGCAAATGGCGTCATCAGCTTCAGGGCAAGTCCCACCACAACGCGGTGAAACTCACGCTTGAAAAAAAAAAATGTAGAACAGAAATTGCCATCAAAATGTCCAAAGATGGAATATATCAGTATATTAACCCAGTCGACTATGGTTGGGCGTTCCAAGAATTTTACCCCAGCCCAGGCCGACTCAGTGATGTCAGTCTTGATGATGTACTCAAACAACCACTCTTGAAATGTCACCTTTTAATACAGGCAAGCACCATCCGCAATTAGAACTGTAAGTTAACCAGAGAGCTCTTTAAATAATCCAATCGCTAAAAATGGCCGCATCCCAAGCCGCGAGTGTCGTGGAAAAGGTGATTGAGCACAGTGATAATGCCACCGTCACAATAGATGTGAGTAACCATGACAAGGGAGCCTACGGGCAGGAAACGGGAGAGAAGATCAAGGCCACGACGTGGCAGGGAAAGGACAGTGTTCAAATCGGTACATATTGAAACATGATCGGGAAAAGGTCAGCCTGACAAGTCAGCAGTCGAGATGCCAAAGCCAAGTGTTGTGGATGAAGGTGACTGTCGAAAGCGTGGGACCAACTGTGAAGAAGGTCAAGGCTGGAGATCGCGTTGTTGCAGCTTTTCCAATTGCTTGTGGAGAATGCAGAAACTGTAAGGAGCAATTGATGTCAGTCTGTGAACGGACAAATGAAAACTCCATTACGCATGCGATACATGGTAAACGGACAGCAGGTATATTGTTTTGTATCCCAATGTCTCTAGTCAGCTGAAGCTTATTTTTGTTACCCTAGGGGTGTTCGGGTATAGTCATTTTACTGGGGGCTTCGCGGGAGGCCAAGCAGAGTACGTACGTGTACCTTACGGTGATGTTAATCCACTGCAGCTCCCAGCAGACGTTCCAGATGAGAAAGGTCTTTACCGTTCAGATGTCCTAGCGACTGCATATCATTGCGTCGTTGATACGGGTATGAAGAAAGGTGATGTTGTAGCCATCTGGGGCGGAGGCCCAATCGGCCAAATGGCTGTGGAATACAGCTTTAGTCAGGGGGCCACTCGTGTCATCCTTATCGATGGCGGAGAGGGAGCATGGAGGTTGGATTTTGTCAAGAGCAAGATATCAAAGCTTGAGACAATAGATTTCAACAACCTACCAAGAGGAGAATCAATCCTCTCCCAGTTAAAAATGATTGTACCTGGAGGGCCAGATGTGGCACTAGAATTTGCTGCGGGAGAGTACGCCAAAGGATGGGCACATTACTTCGAGATGCTTCTGGGAATGGAGACAGACACCTCGGAAATTCTGAATGAGATGATCACTGCTGTCCGGCCGTTTGGACGAATTGGTATAACTGGGGTCTATGCTGGCTACATAAGCGAAACCTCCATATCCTGTAGTTTTTCCCTCATGTATTGACTGATCACTATACAGACGAATCACTTCAGTATTGGTGCTCTCATGCAAACTGGTATCCGGTTCATCGGCAACTGCCAGGCTCCAGTCCAGAAATACTGGGAACACCTCCTGAAGTTCATAAGGCGGCAAGAGATTAATCCATTGGACATGGTAACCCACCGTGTCCCATTGGAGAATATGCCGGAATTGTACGCGGCGTTCGAGAGACGGGACCAAGGTATGCAGAAGGTTTATGTGCAGACCAGGTTCTCATCACCCCCGGCGGAAGGCTCACCCCAGCTGACCGACCTTTGAACGGATAATCTTACTATTATTTGGATTTCTATATACGAGGATTGACGTACATGCAAACTAAAAAACACAATGAAAGAGTGAGAGAGAAAGGAAAAGAAAAAGGATGAAAAATTCCGTGCTACAAGATTGACATTTTAATCGGCGAAGATCGGCAGATGGCAACTCGTCCAGCCATTTTCAAGTACAGCACAGGAAATGTACGTGGAGTACGGAGTACTTTCAACTTTCCCGCAAATAATAATCTAGTCCGAGTGTAGAGCATGTTTCTTGGATCCGAAACGCAGAACCCTAGGTCCCTAATGCTGGCTTTGCCTTACAAAAGCATATTCTATCCCATGAGGCGGTTGCTCGCCTATTTCACGTTCTCAAACTCCACATTATTGGATTACTGCAAGGGACCTAGGAGACCTAGAGGAACTACATTGCCATGCATAGGTTGCCTATGAAAGTCGGTCAACCAGGGTATCCTCCGTGGTAAAATACCACAGCAACTTCGGTCCGTGTTTCGCCCGTTTGATTTCCGTTGATCGGCGTCGAAACCGAGCAGGACACAGGTCGATTGAGAAGGCAGACAAAAGGTGGTTGGGATTTGAAATCCTTGATATTAAGTAAAACAAAGCCAAAAAATCTCCTCCCGTCCCCTCTATAAAGCATTGGTCCCAGTCAGCTATTCTAAACAAGGTTAACAGGATTCGTCCGTTCAAGAGATCGTCGATGGGCGGTTTAGCGTATTACGGCATCAGATAGCCCAATCTGGTAAAGCCGGGATCAGATAAGATCAGATGATGGAGGGATATGAAGTGCCGAATGGAAAGCATTACCATTACAGTCGCTTTTCTACGGGAGCCAAGTGACAAATGGAAAATGGAATTTTTTTTTGAAGATATGTTCTTCTTTGATTGGTAGAGAAGAGTATGACTACCTGAGATAATAGTGGCTTTTCTTGTAATTCGAATTTTCCCATAGCTCTAGCCGAACCAACAGCTAGTTCAACCATACCAGAAGATATGAACTATGTTATTGATTCTTGATTACAGGGACCATTCTATCGTAATACTGCCCTATTGGATTATATGATGTAGGGTTGAGTACAGAGAGGAGGGGGAGAAAAAAAAAGGAAAAAGAAAAGAGAAAACAAAAGAAGAAAAAAAAAGCCAAGGTGGATGGCGGCCACCGCGGGTGAGCAGATTCCACACTGGCGCCGAAAAGAGTACTTAGTAGGATCCACCACGTCCACTTCGTGGGTTTGAAGGAAGAGAAAATCTGAAGTTCCATGGGATTGAGGATGGAGTCTGTAGAAAATTATTGAAGTCACCACTCCTGATTAGGGTTGCATACATGTTATGAGACTTCGTCCGTTTCCCACAATACGAGTTATCGTTGACTTGTTGAGGTGTCCAGCGCCAGAGGGGTGTGTTCCTTGCGCATACCCACTACAGCATACAGGGTGCCTTCTTTCCAGGCTCACTGCAGGGCAGAAGGAAGCTTTAGTTCATGCCCTAATAGGTGCAAACCCCAACGTCTCCATTGATTGATAACCAGGGAGCAAAAGTATGGGTCAACGAATAAGGAACGCAAGCGAGTAAGTGACTCCACCAGTCGCCGAAATCGGTGAGACCGCACGATAATCTAATCTGATCCGATCACCTTTTTCCAGTCCTGTTTCCCCCTCTTCCTCCTCGGCTTCCTTCTTTCCTTTCCTCTGACCTTCATATCGAGTCTATTTCGCTCATTCATACCACCGAGAGAGTCTATGCTCTGGGAATTCGCACCCAGGGGGGATTGCTTCAAGATTGCACTTCTCACAGCTCATCAATCCTTCGTCTCGCTTACTGGCTGCAGGGGCGCACTTCCGCTCTTCCGGCCGCCGCGATCAAGTGACACCACCTGTTGGTCCGTGGACGCTCTTTTCCTACACTTTCCACCTTCACCTTATCTTTTATACCCGCATCCCGGGGTCATGACCCGCTAACTTCTACCCAGAATTCCTCTTGAAATACAGAGGCAATCCTAAACAAAATGACAACTCCCGCACCCTCAATAGCCCCTGCGCCCACTCCAGCTCCATTGGCTCCCGCAATTGCCGCCAAGCCAACCATTTCACCGTCTCCCGGACCGGGTACACCCGGATCCGTCACCTCCAAGGAATGGGTTATACCACCACGTCCCAAGCCTGGCCGGAAGCCTGCCACAGATACGCCGCCTACTAAACGTAAGGCGCAGAATCGTGCGGCCCAAAGAGCGTTCAGGGAACGTAGAGCCGCCCGCGTCAATGAGCTCGAAGACCAAATTAAGAAAATCGAAGAAGAGCACGATATTCATGTGGCAGCGTTCAAAGAACAAATTTCAAACTTGTCTCATGAAGTCGAACAATGCCGAAATGAAATGACATGGTGGCGCGACCGATGCCACGCTCTGGAGAAGGAAGTCTCAGTAGAAAGAAGCGCGAAGGAAGCCCTTGTGAAAGAGTTCCGGTCGTCGCTTTCAGATAAGAATACTCCTGCTGGTAGGGCACCATTGACTCGTGTGTCCGCCAAAAACTCTATCTCTGGACGAGCTACGAATGAAAGGTCTTCGCCGAGCAACGCCAACAGCGGTATTAACCATGATGAGCGGGAGGAAGTGCCACTGGGATGCCCTAGTTGTTCTTCGACACATTGTCAGTGTATTGAAGATGCATTTGCAATGCCGGGCGTGAGTCATTGAATTCCAAGCGTCTTAGCACCACTGGCCAAGGGTGTGTCGAGCCTGAGATAAAGCCGGACCCGGAGGAGATGGAAATCGACTTTACCACACGGTTCGCTGCCCCTCAACCGCAGGAAGATAATGCAACGGCTGTTTCATCCCCTGCGGTTGATCCGTGCGGCTTTTGCCAGGATGGAACCCCATGCATTTGTGCGGAAATGGCCGCCCAGGAAGAGCAGCGCCGACAATCCTTCGAGAACAACCGTCTCGCACCTATTCAAAACCTGTCTCAATTCACACCACCTCCCTCCGATGGCGACGTTCGTTCTGAAGTCACTCTGCCGCCCATTAGTCAGGCAACCAACCCCTGTGCGAATGGCCCTGGCACCTGTGCCCAATGTCTTGCGGACCCAAAGAGCACCCTTTTTTGCAAGACGCTGGCGGCCTCCCGCTCCGCCAGCGTTGCCTCTTCCGGATGTTGCGGCGGTAAGGGTGTCGATGGTGGGTGTTGCCAGTCACGCAGTTCCAACCCTCCGCGTGCTACCGTTGCCAAATCGACATCTGCTAGATCTACGACGCCATCATTAACACTCTCTTGTGCCGACGCCTTCACGACACTGTCACGACACCCAAATTTCTCCCGTGCCAGCGATGAAATTTCTGCGTGGCTTCCTAAGCTGCATACATTACCAAATCCGAAGGATGTTGCATCGCCCGATCGATGCTCCTCGAGGGCGGCACTCGAGGTCGAGGCGGCGAGCGTAATGGGCGTCTTGCGCTACTTTGATCGGAGGTTCGCCGACAAATAAGCCAAAGACGTTCATGAATCTATGCCATATATTTCTTTTAATTCTTTTTCCTTTCTTTATGATACCCAAACTTGACTCGCGTCTGAGTTTGTATTATACACAATCTTGTTTCCTTTTTTGAACTCATGATGGGGTGGGATACATTTCAGTTTCTAATATCTTCGATCTTCGGGCCCATGTATTCATGGGATTTGTTTCATTCTGGCCTCGGTGACATGCACTGAGGGGGTTTGGATGAAAAAACAAACAGGAGCAAGGGCTATTTCTTGCTTCACTTCGAGCTTGCGTTAAAAAAGGAGGGGTTGAATGGATCGACATGGTATGGGATGGAACGGAATGAATACAATTCACCCCAATGATCAGATGGGTGAATGACTGGCGTTTTTTTTTTTTATTTTATTTTTTATTTTCCTTGCATTCTGGGATGATTTCGGATGACTCGAAAAATAAAACTCAAGACGAACATGACCCAAAAGAACACTGTACGGGTTGAGCTGCGGCTCAAGCGAAAACAATCGTGTTTCATTCAATAGAGAGAGTTTTACTGGGTTGGATAATCAAGTTGGGGTCATGTTACTTAGATGGAATGGGTATTTTTGGGTGGCGATCTGATTGGTTTGATGTATCTGTCTGCCGACATACGAGGTGTATTTTCATTATAATGGGGACTCCTTTGGAAACAGATGGAACGGCTTAATTGCCACTGCCTGAAATAAATCGCTCTGTACAGGGAGATGAGATGGCTGATGTATCATGACGCTAAAGTAAGATGAGTGATATACATAATCCCCATGTTAAACAGCCGGAATAAAAGGGAAAGGAGATCTGAAGAACTATCAGAAAGGATATCGCCGCCGTTGATATCTACAAAATAAACACAAACAGGTCCAACGCCTTCACCCCTTGCGCCAGCTAGGTGGACAAATAATATAGGGTGTAGAGGGAGTGAGGACTTGATTAGGAGCAGGGCCAGGATGAAAAACGAAGAAGGGGAGTGGGTATGGTAACAAGATAAACAGGTGGGCTAACTTGAGACAACTGTGAGTGTCAAATGCATGAATCTTCAATGCCATGTGGTTTGATCAAAAGCGGCCTCCACTAGGCATCACTCCATCCTCCCCGACAGCACCGGTGCTTCCAAGAAAGCTGGCGCCCCAGATACCGGCAATTCCCCACATACCAATTCGCCAGCCGCGATAGAGGCCATGGATTCCCTGGCCTTGCCGTTTCCTCAACGCAATGGGCTTGTTGAATAAGGCCTGCGCCCTCTCAGCCTCTGGATTCGGCTGAACACCCTCCTCGTAGACAATACCCCACATCGTTCCGACAATACCCCTATATGTACGGGGTGTCGGGACGATGGTGTCGACCTCTGGGGCTTCAGGAACAGCCTCTGAGGGCTTTGCAGAGGCTAGCCTACTAGTAGGCTGTTGGCGGAGGCTTGGGGACGTGAAGGTAGCGATCTGCGCGCGACGCAGCACAGTTTCCAGAGGGAACCGGATTGCCAGTTCCAAGCCGGACCCCATAAAAGTAAACAAGTTCCACATGGACGGATTGAGGACGGGGTCAAGGGAGAGGTATGATTTCAGGAAGAGCGGGGTGGTGGTCGTTATGAAGTTCGGCAAACTCGAATGGAGGATCGTAATTGGGACTAGATGAGCGGGCACCGTGCAGTTGGGAGTTGGGATTTGTCGAATGGCACGTATAAGGGAGCGGGGTCCATGGGTGACGGGCGTGAGAATGAGGAGTGTGCGGGCTGTATCAATCGGGGAGAGGATCAATGCAGACAAGGATGTAGAGATGAATGACAGCACCAAGGTAGCAATTGGAGAGGTCGAAGTCAGAATGTCCGCTGTCATAGAGGACGAGATATCATCCTCTGGTAGTCCCACAATGGCTGACAGGAGACTGCGAATGAATGTATTCAAGGTCGGGAGGAGTAGGGAGTAAATGAATGTGGCATTGGTTGCTTTCCATGGGGATGTTGGTCCGCTGGTAGTCCACAACTGAGAAAGTACATCCATCAGGGAGCTTGGATTTTTGATTCTCAAAGCGTTCCGGGACGACGGGGTTGAGGGCTGAATGTAACCCATTCGATCAGTGATATGGCGTCGAGATTTTCGAGATCGTGAGTTTGAGGGCGATGAGGCGGCAGGGGCTGTCGACGTGAAGTAACTGCTCTCATCATCCGAGGATAACGCATCCTATTTGACGTATGGCAACGTTAGCCATCAGGTAGACTATTGCCCCCTCTAGTTCCTCTAGGGTTCCACATAGAACTTACAACTCCCTCTTGTTCTTCTTCTTCTTCTTCATCCTCTTCCTCTTCATCATAGGGATCGCCCCGAGCCCCCGAACTTTGCCTCCGATGGCCATCCATAAGCCATTGCCCATCCTGGCTGTCCGGCACGACATAGGCCTGTAGAATGGTTTTCGCGACGTCAAACGGTTGTGCAGTTAAGAGACTGGTATATTTCCAAAGTGCACGGTCCAAGGCATCTTTAATCCAGCTGGATACCGAGGGGGAGTTCTCCAAATAGTCCGAGTAGTCCAAGTCGGACAGCAAGTCGCGGGCAGAGCTTCCAAAAACATGGGCCGATGACGCATCTGGGGGGGATGAAGTGGCGTTGGCGGTCTCCAGGCCCATGGAGGGGGGGAAGTAATAAGGACGCAGAGGATTGAGCCCTTCACGGGAAGATGACATCGTTGAGAGGGGGGTATATGGAGATGGACGTCTTCTTCTTGTAGAAAGGAAAGGGCGGATGTTCTTGTAGGAGTTTTTGGAATTGTTATTAAATTAAAATTACCGTTAAGGTCCCAAGGCGGAGAGCAAAAAAGGTCGAGAAAAAAAAGGTTAAGTTGGGAGCAGCGAATGATTATGTCCGAATTTCCCGCCTTCTCCTCGGAGTTACTCTTTTTTTCTCCTCCAGATTCAATCGATTGATTTCCAATTGACGTCCCTCTCCTAGACTGCCCTTTCTATACTCCTTTTGCCTTTCGGCAATCTACTCCCCCAGTCTCTATTCACTATACCTTCTGTACTATAGCTCTTTGTTATTCTCCCCGCATTACTACTCTATAAACATGTCGTTCTGGAGAGAAACTTTCCTTAATTTGCGTCATGCCGTCCCGAAGACCGCCCCCGGGGATCGCGCATGTCGCGCCCAATCGAAACGGTTTCTCACTTATTCCTCACAGAGTCCTCGAGTGACTGCCTCCAATCAGTACGCATTGCACGCTAAGAGACCTGGGTTGACTGTGAGTCAACGGCGGTCATGGAACGGATTGAACCCAGAATACCGAAGCTTTTCGGCCACCGCGGGAGTCCAACATGGACACATCACACCTCCGAAGCCCGGGGAGGAGTAAGTCATGACATAGCTATGAGGTTATCCCATGGAGCATGTGCTGACTATCTGCCTCGTTGCAGACTCAACATCTCGTTCATCGATAAGGATGGCGAGAAGTACGACTTCCAGGTATCTGAAGGGGACAATTTGTTGGATATTGCGCAGGCCAATGATCTCGAAATGGAAGGTTCGGATCCCCGTGGGGCAGGACGCAATGTTTAAGGTTGTTTACTGACTGTGGTTTTCCCTGCGCTAGGAGCCTGCGGCGGTTCATGCGCCTGCTCGACATGCCATGTCATCGTGGAGGACCCCGACGTGTTCGACAAGATGGAAGAACCATCCGACGACGAGAATGACATGCTGGATTTGGCATTTGGACTGACAGAGACTTCTCGGCTAGGATGTCAGGTTATCATGAGCAAGGAGCTTGATGGACTAGTTGTCCGTCTACCCTCTATGACCCGGAACTTGCAGGCGAGTGACTTTGAACCAAAGAAATAAACCCCACCGGGACATTGTGCTGTGCTGCGGTGGTATCTGTTTGGGGGTGGGGGAGATTCAAAGCGCGTTCAAGCAATACAATGAAGCAGCATTTTAGGACGGCTTAGCAAATGTCGGAGGCCACTGGTTGTAAATGTATATTGTACTATTGGGTATTCTCATCTCCATTCTATTTTGCAAGAATCTGTAAATAGGAATAACTTTTAATCCAAACGTGCAATCAAACAAACAAAAGAAAATCCCGAACGCCTAAGAGATGCCTGGTTCTTAACATATACAGAATCTCCGTTTAGGCTTCCTCAATATTCAAAGGCTTGCCCTTCTTTCCACTAATCAGCTCCAGGAATCCTTGTTTGCTAACCTCATTGACGGCCTTCTCTCGTTCGCCAATACCGATGGTACCCTTCTTCCTCTCGCCCTTGGCCGCTTCTTCTCCGCGTACTTGGGCAGCCCGAACCGCATTGAAAAGTTTCACCACACCACGTTGAGCGATCTTCCGAAGACGCTTCTCTTCCTCAGCGACAGTGCCAGCCTCACCTCGTTCGATTCCCAGAACATCGCGGATCCGACCGCGATCCAATTCTTCCTGCTTCTCGGCGCGCAGTTTAGCGCGTGCTTGTTTGTCCAATTTCTCGTCGGCAAAGTCTGTGCTAGTTTGCGTGGCTATTTTACTGCGTGACAGAACAGGATCGGCCCGGGCAGAAGAAGGTAATTTTGTCGCCAGGATCTTAGAGATAGAGGTAGAGAACGCCGAAGGATCGTTCCGTTTGGGGACAGCTCTGTGGTCCGTAGTTGATGTTGGCATAGACGCATCGGAGTCGTAATCATCGTCCTCATCCTCAGCACCAGAAGATGCGTCTGAGCCCGAAGCATCGTGCTTTTCATCCTTCTTATCCTCGCTGTCAGCCGACTCGTCGCTGTCGTCTTTGTCGCTGCTCTCTTTGACCTTTCTGTTCTTTGAAGCAATCGAGGTTTTCGTCTGTTTCGTTTGTTTCTTCGGCTTCTTTACTTCGACCTCATCCTCATCGGAATCTGCCAAACTGACAGCTTGAAAATCGGTTGGTTCGTCATCTTCCGCCTCATCGGAACTGCTGTGGTATTCGCGCTGCTTCCTAAACTTCTTTTGAGGCCGACCAGTTTTGCCCTGCAGACCTTCCAAGACCTTGCGCTTCTTAGCTGTAGTTGATAGAGGCATGATAGTTAAGGGAATATCAAATTTCAGCTGTGGTAACTTTTTGGGTTGATATATAAATTGTTTGGTCTTTTTTTTTTTTGGTCTTTTTGCTTTTTCTTGAAAGTCTCGAATACATTCAAAGGCGGAAGGGAAATGATGTCTCTGATTGGCTGACTGCCCGCTCCAGACTCTCCGCACTGGAAATGATTGAGATTGGTGGCCTCTCCGACATTCGTCCTATCGACCAAGCATTGCCATCATTCTTTCTGATCAACTAACTTCCGCACTCGCTGTTCCTTTGTTGATTATATTGTGATACCTCCCCTTTTTTTTATCGATTAACAGATTTCCCGCCATGGTCCTTCAAGATCTCGGGCGGCGTATCAACGCCGCCGTCAATGACCTAACGAGGTCCAACAATCTAGACGAGAAGGTTAGTTGCCAATACGTGTATAAAATTTTCGAGGAGATTTCGTGCAATTAACGCCTTGTAGGCTTTTGATGACATGTTGAAAGAGATCTGCGCTGCACTATTATCAGCCGACGTAAACGTTCGTCTCGTCCAGTCACTTCGGAAATCCATCAAGTCCGGTGTGAACTTCGCCTCCCTGCCCCCCGCCGTCAATAAGAAGAGGTTGATTCAGAAAGCTGTCTTCGACGAATTGGTTGCTCTAGTCAATCCACATGCAGAGCCGTTCCGACCCAAGAAGGGCCGATCTAATGTGATTATGTTCGTTGGTTTACAGGGTGCCGGTAAGACGACAACTTGTACCAAGCTAGCTAGACATTATCAGATGCGAGGCTTCAAAACGGCCCTCGTCTGCGCGGATACCTTCCGTGCTGGCGCATTCGATCAGCTGAAACAGAATGCGACAAAGGCCAAGATCCCTTATTATGGAAGTTTGACACAGACCGACCCCGCAGTGGTGGCGGCTGAGGGTGTGGCCAAGTTCAAGAAGGAGCGGTTTGAGATTATCATCGTCGATACCAGCGGTCGTCACAAGCAGGAGGAGGAACTTTTCACGGAAATGACTCAGATTCAGACTGCTGTAACCCCGGATCAGACTATCTTGGTTCTCGATAGTACGATTGGTCAGGCGGCCGAAGCCCAGTCGGCAGCCTTCAAGGCAACGGCTGATTTTGGTGCCATCATTATCACGAAGACGGACGGTCATGCAGCTGGAGGTGGTGCTATTTCCGCTGTAGCAGCCACACATACTCCTATCATCTTCCTCGGCACGGGTGAACATATGATGGATCTTGAACGGTTCGAGCCGAAAGCTTTCATCCAGAAGCTTCTGGGCATGGGTGATATGGCAGGATTGGTCGAGCACGTTCAAGCCGTGACCAAGGACTCAGCAGCAGCCAAGGAGACGTACAAGCATATCGCTGAAGGTATTTATACGGTGCGCGATTTCCGAGAGAATATTTCCTCGATCATGAAAATGGGTCCCCTGTCAAAACTTTCTGGCATGATCCCTGGCTTGTCCAATCTCACTGCTGGGCTGGATGACGAAGATGGCTCGCTTAAACTCCGTCGCATGATCTACATCTTTGATAGTATGACAACAGCAGAGCTTGACAGTGATGGAAAGGTTTTTGTGGAGCAGCCCAGCCGTATGGTCCGCATCGCTTGTGGTAGCGGCACGACCGTGCGCGAGGTCGAAGACCTGCTGTCGCAGCACCGCATGATGGCGGGTATGGCCAAGCGCGTCGGCGGGCAGAAGAAGCAAATGCAACGAGCCCAGAACATGCTCAAGGGTGGCAACAAAGAACAACAGCTCGCCGCGATGCAGAAACGCATGGCCTCCATGGGTGGTGCAGGTGGCGCAGGATTCCCCGGAATGCCCGGTATGGGCGATATGGCCAAGATGATGCAAATGCTTCAGGGACAAGGCGGCGGCGGCGGCGGTCTGCCAGGCCTCGGAGGTATGGATCTACAGGGGATGATGAGCCAAATGAGCGGATTGATGGGCGGAGGACGCGGTAGGGGACGGTGATTCCAACGTTGCTTCTTTTCATGTCATTCTTCTTTTCTCTCTTGTATGTTTGTTACGTGGTGATACCGCCTAATGGGTCACGATTGATCGATTATACAGCATGTGGATGGTGTTCGGCGCGTATTGTTTTCATTGCCATGGTATAATATTAACTTCTTCAACGAACGATACTCATGTGACATTTTATGCGTCGATACGAGGTTGCAATAGTGACGGGTATTCTTACTATACTGTAAATTAACATGTTTTCAGTAAAAATGGACACATTATCGCCAGGGAACATTTGACATTATGTGTATTATCTTTGCCAGTTCCATGTCCATATTCAATTTAGTCCTTCCGCTGTTCCCGCTCTATCCAAAAGTTTATAGATTTGATCCCTAACCTGGCTAATTAGCTGGCCCCCTGCATTCTTCACCTTACTGATTACGGCCCTGAGTCGGGTATCCCATCCAACTGTTTCACGATTGTCCTCAAGGACTTCACCTGGTAGGAGTCGCGGGTGCCTTACAGAGGCAACCGAGGCAACAACATGCTCATACCCAGGCAGTGGGACGCTGAGACGATACTTCCAGGCGACATCGTTGTCAACGTAGAGTGAGTAGGTAAGGACGGAACTGGGTACGGTTTCTGTCTTGCCACTGGTGGTGAGTATGGTCTCATCGCGGATGTCGATATCGATTAATCCGTACTTGGTGTTACCGGTTGGGATGTATTTGACAGCGACATCTTCATTGTCGGTTTGATGGTAGGTCCGGATGGGCAAGTAGAACATACTGAGCGGGCCAACACTGAACTCATGCAGGCCCTCGCCGGCGGTATCGGAGAGAAGTTCATCGGGCGTGTAGTCAAATGTTGGATCGGGGAACCGAGTCGCCCCGAACTCGTGTCTGTCTCCGCTGAGCAGGATAATGCGAATTCCTAACTCTCGCTCGGCGCGCCACATGGCCTCAAACACCATGCGACGCTCATTCAGAAACCCACCCCATGTGTCGGTAGTACCGACGTGCCAGTTCTTGGTAAAGGGAACACTGGAGGCGATAATCTTCCAGTGCACTTCGGCTGGTTCAGGACGAGACAGATATGCAAGCAAGGACTGCAGCTGCGCCGAGCCGAGGATGGTAGAGTCCGGTTGGGCGGGCTCGGAGCGATAGGTGCGGGTGTCCAACATGAAGAACGACGCCGGACCGTTAATGAAAGAGAAATACGTTGTATTTTCTGGCTTGGCGAAAGGGGTGGCCGGGATCGGGGGGTTCACGCTGACGTGGTAATGGATATAGGGGTCAGCCGCGGCTAAGTAGGGAGCTGTATTGTTACCCTTCGACCAGTCATTCTCAATCTCATGATCGTCTAGAGTGTGTAACCACGGCAGGTCGATAGCCGGGGTATCACCGTGAGAATACCACGAAGGAGACGAATACACACGACGATATTCACTGCGATAGTGTGATACAGAGGAGCCAAAGCGCTGCGGAACATCGATATAAATGAAGTCTCCGAGGAACAACATAAATGCCGGCCGAAGCAAGGATGGCAACTTGCTGACGGTCTCGGTCATCTTCTCAATCCCTTCAATACGCAATGGATGAGACAGTGGGTTGTACGGGAAGTTTGGCTTCATGCAGCTAGACGTCAGAAAGCTAAGCCGGTTGGCAGATTTCGAGCCATGAAGAGGCGCGGTGACAAAAGAGCCAGTGAGATTGTTGGACAGGGAATACCGATAGTGCGAGGACGGTTTCAAGTTCTTTAAAGTCACCGAAGTTGTGAAATCTGTCGATTCATCAAGTGCATATATAATGCCTTCTTCCACCCATTTTAAGGGGTCCTCCTGCTCCGCTTCTTGATAGAAGACCGCCAGGGGTAGTTGAGCTGAGTCCGGCTCTCGAACGAGTAAATTCGCTGTAGTTGGGGAGACATATCCAATGCGAGAGAAGACAATATCGTTTGCAGGATAGAAAACAACCCCACGAAGTAGAAGGTCGGAAGTGAAGAGCGTAAGGACAATGTTAACCAGCACTGTCAGCCGGGTCACCAACGGCGACCTGGGGGACGGCAGTCCCGTTAAAAGCGTCTTGAGAGCGCTATCCTTAGCTGGAGGCTCTGCAGACCCTACACACAGCTTCTGTGAGCAAATCTAGAGTGAGTAAGCACTACAAGATAGTGATATACGTACTCGAAGTGTTTCGGGAGCGTTTCAAGTCATGGGGGCGATTGGCGGTGTTGTCATCAGCCGCCCGACTGAGCGAGAACAACGAAGACAGATACACCACTAGCGAGGTGAAGATTAGAGGTGGGAAATGATGACCGGGGATCTGCACACGAATGAGCAGTCGTTATTTGTAATCGAACGAATTTGGACGAACGTACCCAGCGAAGGAAGATGAAGGTGGCAAGCCTGAGTATCACGGAGCTCGTGGCCGCGGCAGCTCGCGGTAAGGACACCATAGCTTCGTGAAAAGGTTTCAAGCGCGCTGTGAGATTTCTAGTGTTCCTTGGGCCATGAATTATTTATTCTCCGTTAGAGCTTTGGGGCAGAAGCTCAGATAACGTTCTGGAAGGTAGAGAAGTGGACCTGAGGATCAAGAAGTCGGAGTTGCGGTGGAATGCCTAGTAGTATTGGCGGTATGACGACATAGGGCGATCCACCCAGGGACAAAAGTATGCACATAACACACTAGTAGTAGATCATTTCCGCGGGTAGCATTGCAACTAATCTCCTACCATACTACATATCTCCGGCAATGAAAGAATGCAAACGGCTGCATATAATGTGATTGATGATCGTTTGTCTATTTTATGCTCTCGTCCATAGATCTCTATCGTTGTTGATTCCTCATACCTTGGAGAACGTTCATCAAACCGCTCGCCATAGGCCTTGATGAAAAGCCATGACCACATCCTTCATATGCATGCTCAGCGACATCTCCGCAGCCCATTGCCAGGGCTTCTCACGCTCCCCTGGTTTGGAATTGAAGTATTCCCAGCCCATAACGCCGCCAAAGTTGGGGAACTGCTCCACCAGCTGGCCTAATATAGGCCCGATGATCTCCCGAGGAACGTAGCCCTGCGACCCATTGCCAGGATTCGTCAACAGTCCGTACACGACGCGTTGCGGCGACCATCCTTGCGCGACGATCGCGGCATACATACGAGGATCATCCGCTGGGCCCCAGCCGTTGTAGAACTGTGTATTATACCAACTAATCTTCGATGCTCGTTGCCGCTCAAGCTCTCGGTAGTCAAACCCGGAAAGGTTACCGATCCCTAGAAGCGCCGCTGCCACCGGGGCCAACGTTATAATGAAGCCGTCTCCCAGGTCCGATTTGAGTCGATCGATCAGTCTAATGATACCTGAAAGCGACATCTCTTCTTCCACGTCTAGATCTAGCCCTTCCAGCTGATGACGCCGAACCATGGTTAGGAGAGGCAGGTAGTACCGTTCGAATTTGTCCTGATCACCGTCCAGACAGCGGAAGGAACCTTGAGCAGCTCCTCCCAGCATTCCCAAGACGCGTACCCCACTCTGTTTCAGGAGAGGCACCTCTGCCCACAGCTCGTCGTACATGCTATGGTGGGGAGGATCATCGTTGAGCGTAATATGGCCCGGTTCGGCATTTAGGTGGAAGGCAGCAATGATGAGGTGCGTGATACCAGTGTTGTTTTGCACCAGCGGTAGCGCGGACACATATTGACCTCGATCCGGACGGAGCGTCTGGTGATAGCATATCACCCGGCATCGGTCGACTTGCGCAGGTACGGGAGGCATCGTCTCTTAGCTTTGAATGGCGGTTGTACCTAACTTGAGATGTGCTGCACTGGTCAGGACCAAGCCCAGCATTTCGATGAGGAGCAACAGCGGGGTAGAGAGATTACAGACGGTCTCTGGGGGGCCGCAGCTTAGCCGTCAGGTTCTCTCATTGCTTCGCGACCGGTATGGACAGAAGACCAGTCCGAACGCACCTCAGGGGGTCAATGCTTGGGAAGATAATAAGAGGAGGGAAATCAGCGATGATTACAAGAAGTAGCGTCTTAAATCCACTCTGGGGATGGTCTTGGTAAGGGTGTCTCTTTACAATACGGTAATTCTAGTAATTTGTATTGGTCACTCCGTATTCCGTACATACTCCGTACAGTACCTTGGAGATCGAGCAAGCATCCGCATCCGCTAAACCTAATATGGAACATAATAAACACCTGAGATGGAAACCTGAGGAATCCGGCCCCGACCCCGGGTTCTCTGTGTCGCCGGTCCAGGCGCGTCCGGTACATCGACATATGTACGGTACTCTATCTGTTGGTTATCGTTATCAAAGTCCACGCACGATATACATGACCCAATTCATCCCATCTGCAGGACCAATAATGTCGCCCTAACCAAGTCATTTTAACTCCTAGCATTCACTTACCCACCGACCGCGACAAACCTCATCATGGACACAACCTCTCACGATACCGTCGGCGCGTCCACCCTCGCAACGCCGCTCTTTATGCCTTCCTCCCCTCCGAGCGTAAATCATAGCCCTGAGGGATCCCCTCAGCGTGCGCGAAGCCCGATTTCCCATCGCGCCGGCGACCATGTCGGCGACGCGCGTTCGCCGACCGGCTCGCCGCCGTCCTCTCGCGCATCATCGCTTGATCGCGCTGCGAGGGAACTCGATGCCCGCCTGGCAGATTACACGCTTGATTTTGATCAATTCCCCAGCGGTCAGTTAGGTCTGGATGAGCGGAATGGCGAACCGTTCAGGGAATCAAAGCTACCTCATGAGGACCAATTGTCGGATGTGGGCGGACCCGAAGATTTCACGGCCAACCTAGAGAAATACCTCATGGGCGATGACGATACATTTGATCATAAGGATTTAGGGGAAGTCGAGGAAGAAGAAGAACCGGCGCTAGAGGAGCAGGAGCCACTGCGACCGCAGTCTCCGGAGCAAAAGCAGCAGGAACAACAGGAACAGCAGGAACAGCAGCAAAGTTCTCAACTGCAGCAACCCGCTGTGGAGGATGAGGCAGAGCTTGGTGAGTACAGTGAATTTGCTCCCGTTGATATGTCTACGCCGTCGCATTTGTTGCGTAGGGTCAATGCATTTTCAAAGGAGGTGACGCAGCTGGAGAACATCGAGGAAGATCCAGATGATGAGCCGGACACAGCGAGGACACCGTCGGTTCGCAGGCATAAACCAACTTCGAGTACAGACCAGACGGATACGAAAGATGATTTGCTCAGACAGATTGCGGAGTTAAAACAGGTAGTTCAAGAAAGAGATGAACAACTTGAAAGGAATCACAGACGGGTCTTGGAGGCTGCTTCCGCTGGAGAGCAGATTAAACATCTGCAAGCAGAACTACAGAAGAAGACGGCTCTGCTGGATGAGGCCTATGCAACCCGGAACGATGATGCGCTCCTGCGTGAGCAGATTCAGCTTCTTCAAAAACAAAATGAAGAGAAGGAATCTCTCTTTAAGAGGGCCTCAATCAATGAAACCGGAATTAGTGCACTCCAGGAGCAGATTGTAGAACTGCGAAAAGAATTCCGAGACCGACAGGCGCCTACAGATATAGACTCCGAGAGACTAGAGACGATTGCGAATTTGCGCCAGCAACTAAATCTAGCCCATGAGCAACTCAAAAAACGAGACGCTACGCTAGACGAGACTCTCGCCAAACTTAATGAAGTTACAACAGCCAAGGAGCTGCAACTGCGTGAGAAGAATACCGAAACCGATGGACTGAAAGCCCAAATTGATGATCACCTTCTGGAAATCCAGAAGCTTGAAGCGGAAGTAGACCGCGCAAATCGCGAATATCGGACTCTGGAGGATAGGATTGCCGCGCTTGAGATCAGAAATCGCCCTCTAGAGGAGAAGAATAGCACACTGGAAGCTGATCTAAGTCGCGCGCAGTCGCAAGTCACCGCGCAGGAGAACGCTCTCAAAGCGATGGCAGCGGATCTCCCTTGGGAGACGGGCCGCAACACATACGAAGATATTCTGGAACTGATCAATTCCATGCCGATTCGCTCTGAAGCCGTTCCGAAAGGCAGCGACTCGGGTGAGCTAGAGCTAGAGCAGTTACGTGAGGAATTAACAAAGCTACAAACTGAACAGGAACAAGCGATATCAACGCGAAAGGCGCTAGAGACCCAATTAAAGCGGTCCCAAGAACAAGCCACAGAGGCCCAATCTCTCATTAACTCGATCGAAGGGGAGAACACCCGTTTGTCGAAACGAGCAGAAGAACTCAAATCCAACTTGGACAAGGCCGGTCGTGAGCTAAACGAGCTGAGAGATGAGTATTCCGAAGCCCAGGATACAATCCAGCGTCTACAGGAAGAAAAGGACACGCAACAACCCAGCCCTCCACCCTCCCCTCCAACAACCCGTCAAAAAGAAACTGTCCTGGAAGAAACCCACCAGGCACAACTACGAAGCCTGCAAACCGCCCAGGCCACCGCCATTTCTAATCTACGTACTTCCCACGCCGACTCAATCCGTAAATTAAGAAATCTCCTAGCTACCGCCGAAAAGCGCGAGACAAAACTCAAGTCCGAGCTTCAATCCCTGCGCAGCTCACGCTCCACGCAGGAGAACGAGATAGACTCTCTCCGCGCAGAGATCAAGGAACTTGAAACGATTATCAAAGTCAAGGACGAAACAGCCGCAGCACTTGATAGGAAAATCGCTCGGTCCGTCGAGAGCCGCGAGAAAGTGTGGGCAGACCGTGTTGATTCTGCCCTCCGTCAACGCGATCAATTCGGCAAAGCTTTTCTGTACACAGTTGGTCAGAAAGAGCTTGGAGAGAATAAAGTGAACTTCGATGATAAGGGCCGGCCGATACAGACGTACCAGTATGCCTATGTGAAGAAGAATGGAAGGAAGAAGGCATAAACGGAATCGGTGTGGCGCTTTGTTTTAGGTGATTTCCGGTTGTATCTTTTGGAGTTCCCGGTCCTGGGATTGTGTATGGGATAATCTATATATTTGCTGGGTTCTCTATTGTACAAGAGGGCCTTCTCCGGGGTTTGTTTTCTGGGACATTAACGCTGAGCGGTGTAATTTAGGGTCAATTGAATGAATAAATCAATTCTTCTATTTTCATCTTCTCTTTCGTTGGATGAATCACGTGGGTTTATGAGCAACAAAAAACAAAGGAAAAGAAAAGAAAAGAAAGGAAAAATGTAAAGAAAAAGCCCCAAGAACACGAGAGATGAGAAATGTATGGTTTGACAGTACTATCCCTGTCCTTCTATTATCAATCCGTTTGACATGACCAAAGACAATACAATGATGGCGAAACTACAAGCAAGGCCAGAATTAACTTCATAAATTCTCATCCTAATGATCATCAACTTTGAATATAAACTAATACATGAACACTCGACATCGGTATATTGCTAGTATTTAGACAGGAGAAAAGAAAGTAGCCCACTCAAAAGACATAACATTGAACAAGTTCGTGTCCCTTTCATTTTGTTTTCACGGGGTATGCCAGTAAGAGCCCCTTTGTCTTCTTTTGGCTTTAGCCTGACCTGCAGGCTGTGTTATCTATCACAATGCAGCCATACTTGTACGATGGGCACCACGATATGTGTTGCCATTAGGAATAATGTCCCGAGTTTCATCCACCGATGCGCCTGATTCTCGGATGCTGTCCAGAGCGCCTGCAAGCCCGAGACCACCGCATGTAGTGCTGCGTGGCCTTCGCGTGCTGGGATAATGAATTTCGATATCGCTCCTTCGAGACTGCGAGGACATGCGACGTGGTTCGTACCGGCCACGGTAGTTGTACCGGCTATGCGGTTGATGATAACTTCTGGTATGGCGGGGTACGTGCGATTGCTCGAACTGATAATGCCGACTTTGCCGTCGTTCCTTAGGTCGCCGGTTATGACGCATCTGATTATCAGGCTCCACCACGGAGGCTCTGTGGCTGGCAACTCTATTAACAGGGTGCCACGCCAATGGATTTGGTGGGACGATTGTATAACTCGGTCGGTGGCGATGGATGGTGCGAGGAATCGGTGCAGTATGAGTTGTGTTAGATCTCTGTACCTTGAAAGGTACAGGTAGCACGACCTCAGGTGCATCAGATGAGTTCGAGGACGTTGGTCGAGTCTGGGTGCTTGTAGGAGGAGCTTGACTATTTGGTGGCCTTCGGGTTTCAGAATCGACAGGTGCAGAAGCCACCTCCTCTTTCTCCTCAGCATAAGCGAGGTGCTGCTCTGAATCGCAGTTCTTATTCAGTATCACGTTTCCTGCCTGCTTTTCAACATCTCGAGGTGTATTAGAATGGGCGAGAGCACGAATTTGAGGATCTGCTGATAAAGGCAATGATAGGGCGAACGCTTTTGGAAGATATTTGCGAAGCGACGACAAGGAAGACTTTTGTCTTTTATGATTGGAAATCGATGGGTCTTCTGGACCACTGGGTAATTCTGCAATGGGAGTTTGCATGCGTCGTTCGCTTATAGCTCCTGAGGTTCCAAAAGTAGGTGTACGTGAAATTGAATGTATATTGGTGTTAATAAGGGTACCGTTGTGTGTTAATGTCGAACCTGATAATGTTTTGCCATTCTCCGATTCAGGGCTAACGTCCGGTTTCAATGGCTGCTTTTGATGAATCATTAGAGGGTATTGGAGATTGGGTACGGTGGGTTTCTCGAATGCGTTATCGGTGGACGACAGCCAATATGGGTCGCGAGCGCCGTAGGTAGAGTTGGGCCCAGGACAAAGATAGAGAATGCCATCTTTTAAAGCGTCGCTTTCAAGGCTTGAGTTTGAGAAGATACTTTCATCACAGACTGATTGCTGCTTTTTGTATACCCCCATGATTGACACATCATATGGACGCTCGCAGAGCTCCCTTGAACAGAAGTATAGACAAGCAGTAATGCTGGTAAGATGATTTAGTAAGGGCCAGCAGTAGATATATTAGTCTCATCACTTACAACGATATTATTGAGACTATGACCGCAGTCCGATGAAGAGCGCAGCTGACGCCAGTATTCCAAAAGCTACCCTTGGCAGTTTCAGGGAGGCAGAAAACCTGTTGTGAGACTACTACTAGGCCTGCCACACTAGCCGCTAGCCATATAATACCTGTCACTCGCAGGAGATACGTGCAAGCGGCACGCAGCATTGTCTTCTGGCCTCCAAAGCCTGGGACTTTGTTATACTGCCATGCGAGAAGGCTATGAAGAACGACAAGTGGCACTGTGAGAAAAGACTGGAAATAATAGTCAGTAACATAGGGGCGGACTTCTTTGGGGGGCGCACTGACAGCTACTAGAGCAAGGATCAAGCTCGGCGTCATTTTTCGGTCGACACGTCCATTCCCATAGAGATAGAGTACAAGAGCCCACTCAATGACGGATTCCAGAAGCAAGACATAGAGAGAGATAAAAATGACAACCTTTGCCCAAGACCCTCCTCTTGTAGAGGCAATCCACCCATTGGTCATAGTGAATTTCGCTGGTTTAACAAATGAAGCAAGCTGTGTCACAGCCCCCGCAAGTGTAACCGATGAGCATCCACGGTAAAGGATGGCGGAGTGTGTATGAACAGTCAGAGCTACTCGAGAAGGAAGATAAAAGCTAAGGACAGGAAGGATGATTCTGAATTAATAGAATTGGATGTTCCTCTTTCTGAGGCTGCAATTGTATGTATCTCTAGAAATACGAAGCAAAAGTGAAGGGCCCGTCAGGAACTAAATGAGAAAGCAATCCATGGCTTGGGCGCGTCAACGCGGATAAGGTGTGTCAGTGTGAGGGGTTGGAATGCATTGGCAGGAGGCCTGGAACAGAGAACATGCAGAAGGCGAAATAGTAGGGCTTGCATCTTGTCTGGGACGTCATTCCGAGGAATGTAAACTAGACAGCCTTTTTTCTCTCAACACTACCATTGACGGTATCAGGGGTGTCAGCAAAGTCAATCATTGATCCCTATCTGTACAAAAAAAACGTTAGTCATCATGTTTTCATAGAATCGAGTATCGGACTATCCCATCGACACTATTCATCTTCCTTGAATTAGGTGACGGGGCGCATTCCAAGGGGCGATCGCGTGGTGTTCGCACGATTAGGACTATCGAGATATAGGAGAAGTATTGAGACATGTACATTGTTAGAATGTAGGAGAATCAATAGCTTGGAATATTGGTATCGTGGGATGTAAGTTTTCCAGGGAGAAGGGCTTTTGCAATGAAGGGAGGCGGGAGGGTTAAAAAGTATAGAAAAAGTGAGTCGTGACAAGGGAGAGTGTGTGACTTCACGTGATCCAGAAACCCCCTCCAAGAGACACGCCCAACATACAGGGCATCTCCTTCATAAGATGGACTATGTGGCGATAGCTACTTCAGATCTGTTGATGTCTTGGGTCTAAGTATGAAGGGTGCAATAGACACGAGACTATCCATGGATCATTCGAAAGCCGTGCTAAATCATTGGTAGACGCGGGACCGTGTCCATGAAGCCAAGATTATCTCGAGATACAGTTTAAGACACAGTTCAGAAAGTTATGGGAAGATTGCGAACAGCTGGTCTCACAAGGGACCAAGGGGTATTGCTCGGTGTTCTATCTCACATTCAAGGCAGACATCTGTCTACACAACACATCTACTCACACTGGTATACCCAAGCCCTATTAGACCTCCGTGGCTTGTAGTTGCATAACTCCATTCCCCGGTGCTTTATTGCCCGACAATACGCCCGTACATGCTGTGCTTTCGAGGTTTTCCACGCACTCATTAGCCTTCCGGGTCTTAAGTCGGCGAACCAAGGGGTTGATCAATAGCCAACGCCCCTGCTGTTCGCGATACCGCATCATCACGAACCACACAATAACAACAAGCCAGTAGAGATTATATGAGATGATCGAACCATAGGTGGCAGAGTTTTGCCATCCGAGGATGGCATTGAAGATTCCCCATCCCCCGCCGCCATTCACCAAAGGACTGCAACAATTCACATGCCACACGCTTTGCCGGATGTCATATGATCCAGGACCAGCTCCTGTTTCTGAGGCATCGCCACCGATGAGGTTGCTCCAAGTGTTGTTCTCCAAGAACCAGACGCCTCGAGACAGGAGCCCAGCAGCGACCAGGTAGAGCAAACATGTCGAGATGACCATGAATATTTGAAGTGAGGTTTGGTTCCCGCCCCTATGACAAATCGCGAAGACTACTATTAGCATTGGGGTTCAATTTCAATGCCATCCGTATTCGCACACTCACCGGTAAATGATATAACCAACCACCACACCAGCCAGGAGTCCCGTGAATACAGGTAGAGGGAACGCGCTTGCGGGGAAGCTGAGACTAACACCCCCGATAAACACCACTGCCTCCAGACCCTCCCGAAGCACCGTAATCAAGGGCAAGATAAACATGAAGTACTTCTGTGACCAATGCTTGATCCTTTCTGTCATTCTCCCTTGAGGTTGAGGTTTTGCCTCTAATGCCTGGGCCAGCTTGACACGCCATTTCTCCTGCAATTTATTCACCCGCAGAAGGGCTGCCCCCATAACCGTGATGATGACGGCGGCGACTAATGCAAAGATACCTTCCCATAGATCCTCCGTACTGGCAAAATGATCCTTGCCATACCCGTAGAAGGCCCCGATCATGCCACCTCCAATACAGAGGCATATAAATAGCCCGATGGCAACTCCCCACCAGACCTACTGGCCGTCAATGCTGTCTCTATATGGTGGGAACGGAGTGAGAAGAGGGCAATCACCTGTTTGATAAGCTTTTTGCGAGTAACGGCATCAGTGTCTGACCCCAGTGTTTGCTTGATAAAGGCAAGCAATACAGAAACGATGATGCTGGTCTCAACACATTCTCGAAAGCAGATGAAGAATACTTCAATAAGTTAGTCAAACTAAACAGTTCCTTAATTGATAGATAGGCCATAGCAAGAAAGAACACATACTAGGAACTGCAAATACATCGGTTGTCATGTTGAGCAGAAGAGGGAGGATTCAGAAAGGAATAGAGGAGGGCTAAAGATCTACAGGAGTCCAAAAACAACGGCACAACCATTGATAAATAAAAATATTGCTGTGGAGGGGGGGCGCCAAAAAAGAAGCCACCACCGGCATAAATCGGGGGGATGTTATCTGATTGATTGATTAAAAGCTAACTGAAAGATAAAAAATAGTAAAAGTAAAAATCAAGACATGAACTCGTGACAGAGAGAACGGCATAAAAGAATATGGTGCCGGCGCCAGAAAGGTCGTTCCACTCCCCACTGTTTACTTGGTCATAGGGTAGAATTCTCGTATCATTACCGAATGGAAATGCAAAGGCAATTTTCACCTCGTTTAGATGTCCCTATTGGCCATGGAGGGGGAGCCATGGCCTGAGGGAAGGATCAGATAAAGTGGGATCAGCAAGAATCTGGAACGCTTAGTTACGAGGTAACAAGGGTTAAGCTTCCGCTAAGCCGTGTCTGATCCTCACTTGGCTTTCTATTGACGCTTGAGTGGCCCCATTTGAGGTGGAAGAGGAAGGAAAAGCCGCTAAGACGATACCAATATGCGTTGAGGGTTCCATGGACCGTTCATTTATTACTGGTGATCATCCCTGCACATGAGGGTCGACCATGCTCCCCCGTACCATCCCACTACCAGGTGCCCACACAGCTGGGATAAAATAACAAGAGAGATTTCAAACGGAGGGGAGGGATCTCCATTTTGTTTTCTCTCATTCCTTATTCCTAGCTGCTTGCGAGCACTCCATCTCTCAAGTCCGTGCGCTGTTTGCTCCCTTATCATGGCACTAGGGCTTTTCTGGTTGGTGGGTTTCCTTGTCCACATTCTATCAGCTAGTGCCAAGACCCTCAATTATGAATGGAACATCACTTGGGTATCGGCCAATCCAGATGGCTTGCGAGAACGTCTTGTGATTGGTATCAATGGTCAATGGCCCCTTCCGGTGCTCAATTTCACCCTCGGCGATCGAGTGATTGCAAAGGTATACAATGCTTTGGGCAATGAATCTACCAGCATACATTGGCATGGCTTTTTCCAGAATGGAACGACCCATATGGATGGTGCTCCGAGCGTCACACAGTGTGACATTGCTCCTGGGTCCACATTCGTTTACAACTTCACTGTGAGTCGCTTCAATTGTACGAGCTGTTGTGAGCCCTCGGTTTGACTGGAAGAGCAGGTAAATCAAACAGGCACTTACTGGTACCACTCACATGCTCGAGGCCAGTACCCAGATGGCCTACGACAGGCTCTAGTGATCAGGGGTCCTGATGAGCCATATTCTGGTCAATATGATGAGGAGCGTGTGATTACTCTATCGGAGTGGTACCATGACCCCATGCCAACACTACTGAAGCAGTTTATCAGTGTTACAAATCCTACTGGAGCGGAGCCTGTCCCAAAGTCTGCCCTCATGAATGATACTCAGAACTTGACCGTAGCTGTTGAGCCAGGGAAGACTTACCTATTTCGTTTAGTCAATGTGGCGGCCTTTGCAAGTCAATATTTCTGGATTGAGGACCATACCATGAAAATTGTGGAAGTCGATGGAGTATGGACCGAACCAGCTGAAGCCGGTATGATCTACATTACAGCAGCGCAACGCTATAGTTTCTTGGTGACAATGAAAAATGACACAAGCAAGAACTACGCTATGGTGGGAAGTATGGACACGGTAGGGTTCATTTCATTCATTTATTCATTACTCAATTTCTTATCATTTGGTAGGACCTCTTCGATACACTCCCTCCGACTCTGAACTACAACGTTACGGGATGGCTAGTCTACGACGACAAGGCTGAAAAACCTGCTCCGGTTGACATTTCATCATTAGATCCATACGATGATTTCAGCCTTGTCCCTGCCGACGGTGAGAAACTATTGGGTGACCCTGACTACACAGTCACTCTCGATCTTACTATGGATAACCTGGGAGACGGCGCTAATTAGTAAGTATACAATCTCTCTATATAATTAGTCACTTTTATCAGTTTCTAACCAGACACAGTGCCTTCTTTAATGGTATAACATATGTTATGCCTAAAGTGCCAACGCTTTATACGGCTTTATCCACCGGGTCAGCTGCCGCAAATTCCACAGTATACGGTTACAACACCAACGCCTTCATCCTGGATAAAGGCGATATCATCGACCTTGTTCTGAACAACGACGACACGGGAAAACATCCTTTCCATCTTCACGGTCATAATTTCCAAGTTGTCGCCCGCAGCGATAAAGACGTAGGTCACTATGATGCCAACAACCATCCTGCTTTCCCGTCAGTCCCGATGCGTAGAGATACTATATACGTGAAGCCGACAGGACACTTTGTCATCCGATTCCGAGCTGATAATCCAGGTGACTCTTGATTCCCATTCAGATTCGCTAAATGATAGCTAATCGCTGAAAGGTGTATGGATCTTTCACTGTCACATCGAATGGCACATGGACGCCGGCCTTGCGGTCGTCCTGGTTGAAGCACCATTGGATCTGCAACAGACACTTACAATTCCAGATAATCACTGGCAGGCATGCGATGCAAGTAATACCTTGAAAGAGGGCAATGCAGCAGGAAACACAAAAGACTTCTACGATCTGACTGGGGCGAACACTTCGGTTTCTCCACTGCCCGCTGGGTTTACAGCGCGGGGCATTGTGGCCTTGGTTTTCAGCTGCATTGCCGCAATTCTAGGGTTAATAAGTATTGTCTGGTATGTGTATTTTCTATATTATAGTTTCCTCGGGCCTTACATCAGCGTTCTTTCACTTGTCATCTTTCATGGAGTAGCTGTTGTGTACTGACGGTTATACTAGGTATGGCATGGCACCGATTACAGTGAAACAATCGCCAACCGGTGAGACGAGGGAAGTAAATAGCAATTAAATAAGCTATATATCAGTTATGGTTGAGATTTTCACTCCTACTTCCAGTATACTATAGTTCACATATCAACTACACTTGAAGAGGCACAGACCGAGCTTATGTAATTTACTTTTCATCTCTTTTGATTTAAATAATATGAATAATATTGTTATCACCATGGATCCTGGCGCTCTGTTTTACCCAAGCGGGTGGCTCTCGTTTAAACAGCAGCAATACACTCAATCTCCACGTCCGTATTCAAGGGCAGCGTCTTAACAGCCACACATCTAATAAGGTGTCAACAACAAGAACTTTGCTACTAGCTTCCCAGTTCATATAAGAATCACAGAGACAGAGATAGCAAGAGGAGACTTACGTCCGACAAGGCTTTACATCACCCCAGTACTGCATATAGACGGAATTCATCTCGGCAAAGTTATCCATATCAGACAAGAACACGTTCACCTTGAGGACCTTCGTGATATCGCTACCTGCGGCCTCGAGGACATGGGAAAGGTTTTTGATACATTGGTGCTGGTGTCTCTCAGTACTATACTCTAGTCTTTTGTAGGTGAATAGTACGGGGATGCAAGGCAAGTACGTACAGTGTGAGCTTTGATGTCCCCATCAACGATCTTACCGGTTTCTGGGTCCATGGCGACTGCACCGGAGCAATAAACAACACCATTAGAGACAATAGCTTGAGAGTAGATGCCGGGGAGGGGCTTGGGGGCTTTGTCGGTCAGGATGGGAGTTTTGGTGGCCATGTTGATATAGATCGTGGCCACGTGTGGTTTGAAGGTTTGGTGGGTTAAATTTAGATATAGTTGAGGAGAATGGGAGAGAATGATAGAGAAGAGAGAAAATAAAAATCTATCATGTAGGCGAGGTAGCAACTTGTTCGGGGCCCAATACTACTAGTACATGCCGCTACCTCGACTATGGAGTAGTTGACTAAATATACATATAACCGAACTTTTACACATGCGGGGAAGGCAACGATATACTCCATCCGCCATCCTTCTTACCCCCACGTTGACTTCGTGTACCAATGGCATACCAACCAACCCCACTTCACCTCGATTCCCTCCATCATCAGTGGCTGAAAATGCCGATACTTCTTCGGATCGCTCCATGGTAGTATCTTATCGTGAGAATGCATATATCTTCAAGGGCTCAAACTCAATCCCTATCAAGAGATTGGCATGGAAACCCCCACGTCCCTTGCGTCGGAATGAAACCATCAATTGTGGAATGTAACGATCTGCGTGAGGAGGTGCGGAGGCCGATACGTAAGAAGGTAAATAAAAGGGGACCTAATTTCTACTGACTCAGAGATCCGTTCAATCTGAAGTCACACTCCCACTGGCACAATCCTAAGCTTCACAATATGTCAATCTCGACGCTTCAGCCCCCTTACCCTCTTCATCCTTCAGTTAAAGACCTCTTGGATCCCGAATATATTTCCTTCTATAACGAGTATGTCATCAACCAGCAGCAAGTCCATCTCCAACCCGTCGAAGCCTCCCGAACAAGCGGGGTCCTGATCCTGGCGGGGGTCCGCTCCTCGAGGTCGGAAAGACAGAGGATATCACGATCAAGCGACGCGCGACAGAAGGTCCAGAAATCCTGTTGCGCGCATTCACCCCAGCTGGGGAGACACCAAATGGAGGGTGGCCAGTGATGCTGTATTTCCATGGGGGTGGATGGGTCCTGGGGAATATAAACACGGAGAATCCGGTTTGCACAAATCTATGCGTGAGGGGAAACTGTGTCGTAGTCACGGTTGATTACAGGTATATACACACCAAAGCTCACTATCGCACCTCGTACTGTGCCTGAATTACTCATGCTAATAACGGAAGTAGGCTCGCCCCAGAAAATCCCTTTCCCGCAGCCGTCCATGACTGTTGGGAATCCCTTCTCTGGCTGATTTCTGACGGGCCCTCACGACTCTCTATTAACACATCTAAAATGGCGACCGGGGGCTCCTCAGCAGGCGGAAATCTAGCCTCAATCATCACCCACAAAGGCCTAACGCTTTCCCCACCCGTCTATTTCCTCGCCCAGCTCCTCTCGGTTCCAGTAACAGATAACACAGCAACGGTTCAGAACAACGAATCCTACAGACTTTACGAGCACACGCCGGCCCTTCCAGCTGCCAAAATGGTCTGGTACCGCGATCACTATCTACCCAATCATGGGGATCGCACCAACCCTGAAGCAAGCCCGTTGTTCTACGAGGATGATTGGTCGAAGCTGCCGAGAGCATTGGTCATGGTCGGCGAGTTGGATGTGCTCCGAGTGGAGGGAGAGCAGTATGCGGAGAAACTGAAGAAAGCTGGGGTCGAGGTTGATTTACAGGTGATGAAGGGCATGCCGCATCCATTCTTAGCGATGGATAAGGTGCTAAAAGAAGGGAAGCGGTCGATTACTTTGATGTGTGACCTGTTGAAAGAGGTTTTTTGGTCTTAGTTACATGACCTAGAGTAACTGTACATCATGGTCACTGCATTTGCAATCTATGGAACTAGCATCCACAAAACACTTATTCTCCGTAATTCTAAAGGAAGTATGTACATTATTTGGAGCTATTGGAGCTATCTTTATCTTAGCATGTCAAGACCCTGTCAAGTTCGCTCACAAAGTAGAAGAAGAAGAAGAAGAAGAAGAAGAAGAAGAAGAAGAAGAAGAAGAAGAAGAAGAAGAAGAACAAAATAGCTGAATCGAAATGAAAATAATAGAATCCCGCCAGTTTTTACTCCCAAATCCTGAGGCATCAGACAGGTGGCTCTACCTATCATTTTCGGCTCCCAAATAAAGAACTAATTATCAATTCTGGAATAGTTCCCCTTTAAATATTATTCATACTCTCACGCGTTGAAGGTCAGTTTCTATGAACGCTATAGACACTAAGCCGATGAGCAGAGCTCGTGGCATTGAGCCCCAAATTCCTTGCATAATATCCAGAAGATGTGTATGGGAAAATTGCCCAGCATTGACAGACGATCGCAATCTAACTTTCGATGTCGCAGAGAAGCTTGGAATCTCTCATATGCGCCAGGTCCATCTGAAATTCTTGCAAGGCTTCGTAGTTCGTATGATATACCAACTAACGCCCCGACAGCCTCCTGAGGTTACCATGAGGCAGGTGGCCATGTTCCTATGTTCGGATCTAGACTGTCTAGTTGACTCCAAGGGCTTTCAGACTATGTCTTCCAGATTCTCTGTATTCATTGACTTCACTTTGTTTTACCACATCCAATTCTGAACACAACAATCCAAGCAATAGGGAAATGAAGGATGAGAGCCCTTTCGAGCATAATGTAGTGAAACAATAAACATTCTATAGAACACATAATGCAACCAAAGTGCAACGGGTGAATGAAAGTCTGTTCCCTTTAACCGAACGAATCCTATCAACTCAGGCTGTGATCCACCGAGGTTAGATTACCATTGCCTAAATCGGCAAGGTGCTATGGAAGCATTGTTGCATTAATAAGAACGATGAGGCTCTTCGACCGAGAACAATGGACTATGGAGCCCATAGCCCGACGAAACTAATTTCTACTAGGTTGGGGAGTGGAAAACTATGATAGTCTCTCCGATGTCGTCTACCTAAGCCTTCACATTCCTACTTTGTGGGCTCATTGTTTGTGTTTTCAAATACGAACGGTGGGCTCGTTCATGCCTCCTCCATCTCCTTCACTAGTGAGCCCACCTTCTTTCCAAATGGACCAGTGTGCTGATGGAGTGGAAATTGCGGTCATTCGAGTCGGACTAAGGAAGTCAATGAACGCCTCTTTTTTGCTCCTAGTCGATAGCGTGAGGCAAAGAAACCGGATAGCGGATGTAACCTTTCCCACCTTCAAAATAACCCGTTGTCAGTAGTCTCAGCCACGCTTTGATATATATTCATATACTGAAATCAGGCTGTGGCTGTCCGTGTGACACTATGCCAACCATGTTTAGTTATATTGTCAGGTACGCTTGGCAGATAGACAGTGTAGATTCTGTCGATCTCGATGATCCGGTCGTGGTTCCGGGCAAGGACCGGCAATCAAGGACTCTCATGAAGTTAGCCTCGATGTTAAGTTTTTTTCTTTCCCCCCCCCCACGGCACCAATAGGGGATTTATTTGAACTCATGAAAACTGCCAGTGGATTGGCATGCTTGATGTCCACCTGACATCAGCCCAGAGCAAGAATCTGGTCACGTTGATTGGAGTGCCTGAGGAGTGGGGAGAGTCCCTGGTGGTCGACTAGGCCCGATCAGGCGAGTGCCAACTATACACTAGACTAGTTTCAGTATGACCCACGGAACCTCAGGCTCCTTCCCTGCACTAGTAGGTTAGTCTCCCCTGTAGGTACTAGCTTCGCCTACTGTAAGTCCGTGATACACCATCATACCGGGCCGAACTTCCCTGCCACTGCAGCTCAACGTCTGTCTTGCCACTACGAGTCCTATACGCCGTACGAACTACTACTGTTACTACTCGAATGCATCCAACAATGTGGCCACAGGGTGCACGCATTGTTGATCTCTTTCATTTCATATCATGTTATTATTAGTAAAAGTGCTCTTTATCTCCCGCAGCTCTAGATCCTCTCAAGGATAGATATCAGTTCCACTCCGTTGTATGCCTGGTTTGGCCCCTCGTCTGCCTAATGTAGGCCCGATGACTGACCGGCCTTAGAAAATTTAGTCCCTGTTAATGCGGCTCTCCGGCGGAACTATGGCCGTCCCCTCGAATCAACGTGGGTTCACTATTCGACAGCAATTTCCGGTGTGCATCTTGCTCCTCTCTCTGGAGCCACTCAGGGCTTCCCATGGTTCGAAGAAGTTAGCGCTCTAATATCGAGCTCCTCACTAGCACATTCTTTTACTGCAATGGGAAATGCTGCCAATCACCTATCGAATCCGCTAAGGCCTGGAGTCATGCACATTTCCTGATTTGCCGAGTACTCATCCTTGGATGCTCCATTCTGGTACTACCATGCAAATGGTGACTAGACGTTGGGAGATTGGCTGCTTGCCGGCTCCCCTGAACATTTGCGTATATAGTCGTCTTCCTCATCCATGAATCCTCTACAGTCAGTTCTGTGGCTTTGCTCGCGGTAACCCTCCTAGCAGACGTTTGTCTGCGTCCCTTCGTTGTCCTATTCCACACTCATTTGATAGCCTCCACTGGCTATTAGTCTGACCGATAGTCACTCCTTTTTAATAATGGTATTCGGCAAGAGTCTCGCCGTTGCTACGGTAGTCGCGGCCGTCTCTCCTTTGGTGCATGCCTTCAACGCCCAGTCGAAGTCCAATGTCGCAGTCTACTATGTATTTAAATCTAATCCGAGAATATCTCTAGCGCAGCATTCACTGACCATCTATAGGGCCAAGGGGATAACCAGCCGCGCCTCAGCCATTTCTGTCAAGAGTCCGCACTAGATATCATCAACATTGGATTCATCAATGGATTTCCTGATCAGAGCCCTGCCAATTGGCCTGGCAGTAACTTTGGCAACCAATGTGATGGACTGACCTACGAGATTGGTGGGATCAAGACCGACTTGCTCTCAGGCTGCCATCAGATCATGGAAGATATCCCCATCTGCCAGGCAGCCGGCAAAAAGGTTCTGTTGTCTATAGGAGGTTCTACCCCCGACAATCAGGAACTCCTTTCGACAGAGAGTGCTATTGGATTTGCCGAATTTCTCTGGGCATCCTTCGGTCCCGTGGACGATACTTGGGTGGCATGGGGCGGTCCCCGTCCGTTTGGCAACGTATCCGTCGACGGATTTGACTTCGATATAGAGCACAACGGTGGTTTTGGTATGTTTCAATGCCTGTGCCTCTGAGGTCCTTTTGAATAGGTTTCAAAAACTAACTAATCTCAGGGTACGGAGCTATGGTCACCCGCTTTCGTGAGCTTTTTGCCCAAAAACCTGATCAGAAGTTCTACCTGTCCGGGTCCCCTCAATGCCATATACCTGATAAGCAACTGAGTCTCGCAATTGCAACATCCGCATTTGACTTTGTCTGGGTCCAGTTTTACAATAATGATGATTGCTCTGCTCGTAATTTCATTACCGGGGAGGGTTTCAACTTTGACGCCTGGGTCGACATCATCAAGTCCGGTGGTAACCCAGCTGCAAAGCTCTTTGTCGGCCTGCCTGGCAGTGAAGCTGCGGCACTTGATGGGTACTACTTGACTCCTGATGAGGTCGAGCCTTTGGTCAAAAAATATATGAAGCTGTATCCTGATACATTCGGAGGTATCATGGTTTGGGAGGCAACCCAGTCTGACCGGAACCAGATCAACGAGACTAGCTACGCAGGCAACATGAAGAGAATCCTGACAGAACTGGATCCTGCGCCCCCCGCTCCAACGAGGTCCCCTTCCAGCTCTCCTATCGCATCGAGCACTCCCACTCGGTCGAGTACTCCAGTCATTTCTGAAATACCAACGCTGTCGAGCATTCCTGCTCAGTCCAGCTCGGTAGCCGCTTCTTCAATCCCGCTGATATCTAGCACACCTGGCCATTTCAGCTCTCCTATCGCATCGAGCACTCCCATTCGGTCGAGTACTCCTGTCCAATCGAGCACTCTTATTGCGTCAAGCAGTGCTATCCAGTCTAGCACGCCAGTTCAGTCTAGCACGCCAGTTCAGTCTAGCACGCCAGTTCAGTCTAGCAGTGCTGTCCAGTCCAGCACACCTGTCCAGTCTAGTACGCTAGTACGGTCCAGCACTCCAGTTCATTCTAGCATTTCAGCTCACTCAAGCACCCCTATTGTGTCCAGCACCCCTGTCCGGTCCAGCACTCCTATTCACTCTAGTACACTCACTCACTCAAGTACACCTATTATATCAAGAAGTACTGTTCAGTCCAGTGCTCCCGCTCACTCAAGCACTGCTACTGCATCGAGCACACTAGTTCATTTAAGCACCCCTATTCAGTCAAGGACCCCATCATTGTCAAGCACAATTGCCCAATCAAGTACCCCAGCCGGATCCGCAACCACGTCAACGCCTAGTGTTCCTAGTCGGTCGTCTACCCCGGCCTCATTCAGTACACAATCAGCATCTGCCACTACCGGTCCCTCGAGCTCGCTTATCAGCTCTAACTCTTCGCTAAAATCCGGGATACTGACGAGATCGAGCTCATCAGTTTCCCCAGGGACACCATCTGCCTCGGCCATTCTGACAGAGACGATTTCGCCAATACCTTCCGGAACACCCATTCATTCTGGGAACACCGTTTCTTCCGGGGAGCTTACCTTGCCGGGCACTCCAGCTCCTTCCTCCCTGCCGGCCACGTCCGGGGAGCCAGAATTATCAAGCTCAGCAACAGTATCCGGAACCCACTCGCCTACTAAGACGGGTGCGTCGACAACGTTTAATCCAACTGGTATTCCGGCGCCCTCCACTGTACCTGCACCATCTACTGCTTCTACTTCAAACTCAAGCACCTCAAGCACCTCAAGCACCTCCAGCACCTCCACCACCAGTTCAAATCCAACAGGTCAATCCAGCCTTACCCAGTCGCGTACTTCCCATAGTACTACTGCCTCGTCGGCCCACGCAGCTACATCGGCGGGCGCGGGACCGGACAAAGGAAACGGAACAGTTACGAGTACGATTACTTCCGGAATAGCGACTCCTTCCAACACACCTACAGGTACAACCTCGGAGCCTCTTACTGTCACGACTGTTATCGTCACCTCGTACGTTGATATCTGTCCCACAGGGTTCACAACGATCACCACGACTTATACCACGACGTACTGCCCTGGAACAGTATCTGCAACCGCTACAGCTACGAACATTCCCTCTGGACCCGGATCTCAGACCGCTATCCCTACTCCCCCTGAGGGCTGGACCTCAACCGTGACTGTCTGTACACATTGTGCGCCAACACCAACCACGGTGACTCTTACTCTACCCGTGACTACCACAACTACTCCACCTGTCACTGTGCCAGTACAGCAGACCACCAATGTTCCACCTGCTGAGGATTGGACCACAACAGTTACTATCTGTACGGAATGCGCATCAACGCCAACTACGTTGACACTTACTGTTCCTGCCGCGGGAGCTGGCTCTAAGCCCGCCAACCCTATCAGCACCACCCTTGTCGAGCAGACTAGCAGCCCATCCGGACATGAGGGCTCCCTTTACCCCGTAGTTACAAATACCGTCACCAGCCACAGCCAGAGCCTTTCGAGGACTTCTTCTATGATCGTTGGAACAGGCCGTGTACAGCCGTCGTCCTCAACATTGGCTGCCAGACCCTCGACTAGTGGATCTCAAGTTCCCGTGGCTCCTAGTGAGACGCAGGATAATGCGTCACCCATCTTCACGGGTGCTGCATCGCAGCCTGCTAGACTAGGCCACGGAGTTGCTGCTTTTGTCACTCTTGTTTCGGCTGTATTCCTTTCGATGTGAACCCTTTCGCTTCTATGATCATGGTCACGCTTAGCCAAATGATTGACGATGCTAGATCGCGAGGGCATGGAAGCCATGGTCAATGCATTTGATTTACTTTCACTTCTGATTACCCCTCTTATTGGATCTATTTCTTGTGACATTTCTGACTTCACCCATGTGCTTTGTCCAAAGCCTGTCGTTCATTGAGCTGATTAAATGCCCAAGTAATGTTTATATTTGATGTACCGGAATCGAAAACGTATTCTGATCATTTTCATTCTTTGCATTGGATTTCTGCTGTGTCCAAGTCTTACTAGTAGTGCCTCAGTTTTGTATCTCATGAAATCGAATGTCTCCATTACCGGGAATTATTACGTGAACCTGGTACGGTATGTATGTACCAACAAGCTCTCGGCCAAGCCGGGACGATCCGACAGAACCAAAACTGTATTAGATACAAAGGCGGTGGGAGCGGTGGAGTCACCATTGTTTACTAGTTTGAGGACCGAAGGGGATTATAGGTTGATTCTTGAACAGATGCCACAGGTTCACTGATGGCATGGAACTTGAAGCAGGGTGTACTCCGGAATATGTCTGATGCGTCCATTTCAGGGTACTTACTGTACATACATAGAACTCCCATTCAGTGCCACACAAACCGACTATCATACTCTACTACCATACAATGTACGGAGAATGTTCATGTATGTACACAGAGTACAGTACCAACACTTGGGTCTACTACTAGTACTAGCACCTACTAGTAGCTTAGCTTCAGCTATCGCTACCGTACACCCGTATTTATCCATACCATACAATGCTGACTTGTCAGGGTCCAAGTTGAAGAGGGATCTGGGGCCAGGCTAAAGCCCCAATGGCAGTGCTTAATCCCCTTTGGCCCTTAATTACCCCTCCTATGTTTCAGCTATTTCTAGAGCATATATCTAACACCTCCTTTCCTTCCCCTTTCTTTGCGATACTCCACTTCTTCCCCTTCTCTTCCATTCTACTACCAAATCGTGCTCCTACCAGAAACACAATGGATTTCATCAGCAAATTCGCCGAAAAGTTGCTCGACAAGGACAAGTCCAGCAGCAGCCAAGAAGGCTATGGCAACCAGGGCGGATACGGTGGAGGTGACCAGGGAGGATACGGTGGACAGCAGCCCGGAGGCTATGGCGGCGGCTATCCTCAACCGCAACAACATTCAGGCCCTCAGGTGCTTCCCCCTTGGGTCGCCGGTGGGACGAGCAGTCACAGCGCTGGTTCTACGTGAACGAGCAGACCGGCGAGAGGAGCTGGAACCACCCGGGCCAGGGCGGTGGCTACGGACAGCCGCAGCCTTCTTATGGTGGCGGTGCGCCGTACGGTGGAGAGCAGTCGTATGGCCAGCAGCCCTCGTATGGCTATGGCGAGTCGCGTCAGGGAGATTACTATCAGCAGCAGGAGCCTAAGAAGGATCACTCTACGGCGAAAATCGCAGGTGCTGCAGCTTTGGGTGTGGCTGGTGGAGCGTTGGCAGCCTATGGTATACATGAAGCGCGTAAGTCTTTTTTCCTCTCCCTTTACCGCCATTTCACTTTTCTCCAGGCCGGGTATCCTGATGTTTGTTTGCTTTGCAACGGGGACTGACGCCTACTAGATGAGAGTTGGGAAGACAACAAGGAAGAGATAAAGCAGAATGTTGAGGATTTCCCTGAAAATGCAGCGGAATGGACCGGCGAAAAGGTATGTGTTTGCCTTTTTCTTATCTCTTTTTCTTCTTTTTCTCCCTTTTTTTTTTTTTTTTATTTTTTTAAAAAAAAAAAAATTGTTCTCATGGATTCATATTCAATCGGGCATGTTCGGGTATACTCATGTATGCATCAGGTCGGTGAAGTCGAAGCAGGCTGGGATCGCGCCGAAGATCGAGTCGAGGACGGCTGGGATAACACGGTCGATAAGGTTGAGAACTTCCCTGAAAATGCTGCTGAGTGGACTGGCGAAAAGGTCGGAGCCGTGGAACAGTTCGGTGATGATATGCACGATGCATACGAGCGGGGAGAGGATGAGGGCCGCGGTGACGACAATTGGTAGTTCTGGAAACTCCGAAGTTTTCCTCGGTCGGTTTTTATTGCAGGGGTTGGATTTAGAAGAGATCTTTTTATGTCGGACTGGATTGATATTATTACAACTCGAGGCTGGTTCTACTGAAACTCTTGGGACTAATCCCTTTCGGGAACACTCAGGCCATCCCCCTGCTTTCATGTCCACTGTTTATGCAAACATTAACACTTATGCACTCATACCTAGGTAGTAAGTAGGAGGAACTGGACATACACCGTAGGATCAAGAGAAAGGAAACCGGAGAGGAACTTCCTCTTGACCATACGCTTCCCCGCACGTGTCCGCCGGACCTCGGTTGCAGAGTGTGCCTCAGCATCTTTATAATTCAAGTATGTGATACCTGTCACGTCGCGGTCAAATCTTCTGTTTTTCTTTTCTAGTAGGAAGGGGTGCCGCTTGTTGACTTCAGATCCAAGAGTTGACCGCGTAACTGTCCGATCGATTCACACAGAATGTCCACCACACTCCCCCTCGCAGGAATTCGCGTGGTCGAGCTTGCAGGCCTAGCTCCCGGTTGGTCTTGACCGCAATTTAAATCTGCCGGTAACATGCCGGTAGAACTAATGCGATTACGTGTTTTACTGACTGGGACTTACAGGTCCATTTGCTGGACTCTTGCTTGCAGATTACGGGGCGTCCGTGCTGCGTATCGATCGGCCAAATGCCGTGAGCAGCGATCAGTTAACGCGTCGTAAATCCTCGATCACCCTGGACCTACGAAACGCAGCATCGCACAGCGTCCTCCTTTCGGTGTTGGCCAAAGCCGATGTCCTCATTGACCCTTACCGCCCCGGCGTCTTAGAACGCCTGGGTCTTTCCCCATCGGAGGTCCTCCTAAAGCATAACCCTCGCTTGATTGTGGCGCGCATGACGGGATTCCGACGAGACGGTAAATACAAGGATATGGCGGGTCACGATATCAATTACATCGCGGTGTCGGGTGTCCTCTCCATGCTGGGGCGAGCAGGTGAACCTCCTTATGCCCCGGGTAATATCATTGGCGACTTCGCGGGCGGAGGTGCAATGTGTTTCATGGGGATATTGCTGGCTCTGATGTCGCGCACACGTACAGGACGCGGCCAAGTCGTAGAGGCTAACATGGTCGATGGTTCCGCGTACCTAGCAGCGATGCCGCGGCTGAACCGACAAACGCCGCTGTGGAGCGGGCCTCGAGGACAGAACACCTTAGACGGCGGCAGTCCGTTTTATGACACGTATGAGACCAAAGATAAGGGCAAGTATTTCGCCGTTGGAGCGTTGGAGCCTCAATTTTATGCTGCGCTACTCAAGGGACTCGGGTTCGGTTTGGAGGAACTTCCCTCCCGCGACAATAGGGAGAATTGGCCGGCGCTCCGAGCGGCGTTTGCGAAGCGATTCTCAGAGAAGACGCGAGCGGAGTGGGAGTCTATTTTTGACGGTACTGATGCTTGCGCGACACCTGTGTTAGAGCAGGATGAGCTCGAGCAGGGGGGCTTTGAACAACGGCCTGCCGTTCATCTCGTTGATACGCCAGCACTGCCCATTGCGGCCGACGATGGAGGCTGGACGGGGGGTGGCCTGACCCCCGGGGAAGGTGGACAAGAGACGTTGGAGGCCTGGCTAGGATGGAAAGAAGGATGCGAATATGATGTCAGATCCGATGGGGCATTGATGAAGACTGGAGAGGAGGGGAAAGCGAAGCTATGAGGATAGGACGATGATAATACGAGACGAACCGGATTAGGACTGTGTACTGCGCAGTCTGGGTTGATTGTGTCCGCGGTTCGGATGAACTCACGCCCGCCGTAGGGCTGAGGCCCCGCGCACTCGATTTGGTAATCGACCCAATCCGATGGTCCGACTCGAAATTACTGCTTTTGATCAGTGGTGCTGTCATTGACTTTTGCAATTCAATCGGAAAGGCAGTGCATTAAAGTTGTACCTATTACTAGTAGCTGGGATGTCTAAAGGGAAACAGAGAACGAGAAAAGGGTAAAAGGTCAAAACGAAGAAAAAGTAAATAGCGAAAAAAAAATAGAAGAAAAGAAAAACGGTTGTCATCTGGACAACTTTATGCACTGACACTTTCATCCTGCAGTATACAACCGGTCCAACTGATCTATTCCGTATGTACGGCCCTTCTACTGTATGTGATTTAGGTCAAGAAATAAAGGAATCGAGAAAAAAGTACAGAGTGAGACAGTCCGATTCATGGCGAGCTGAAAGACCCACCCAAGTCAGCCGCTGGTTGGAGGAAAATGTTACCGTGCCAATGTATGTAACAACACATGTTAGGTTCGCGGGGATTGATTCGATACCCGTGTCATGGTCACGTCATTATTGGTTATATCCGTCCGGAATCGTGCATCCGTCCAGCGATATCATACGCGATAGGTTACCACTGAAATCAAGGTCACAATCATGCTACTATGGAGTAGTACTACTCACTAGTACTGCTAGTACTACCGTATCTCGGGTTTGTCCAAGATAACCACCAGACTTGGAACTTAGGAGCACTGAGGGGGTAAAAAAAAATAGTGAAGTCAATAAAAATGGGAAAAAAAAATTAAAGTAACTTTTCAAAACTAAAACGGTGGCCCCAGCTGACAGGTACGATGGTACATACATACCGTGTACGGTATAGAGTAGTACTGGTACCTGGATAATTCCGAGTCCCCTTTCCCCCTTTTCCCCCTTTCCTTTTTATGAAGCATTCCTTGCCTAGTTACCACTCGTCGGTTCGAACTTCAGACATCTACAATTTCTACTGCTTCATTTCCCGAGCCTTCCGGATGTTTCAAATGTGGAGTATTCTACGTCATTCATCTGTCTTGTGCTGTGGTTCTGGGGGGAAATTTTTCGACTGTTCCTAGCGGGTGACTAAGAGTACTAGTCGGTACCGTGTACCTGTACTATTGTTCCCTTTTCTTCCTGCCTGTGAGTACCATGTACAGGTTCGGTACCTAGTGTAATATCGCCTGGTATGGCCCAATACCAGCACTGTCCCGCCACGTGCGGGTAGTGTGGCGCAGCCCGGCCCTATCTCCTGATGATCTCTGTTGGATCCGCGATACGGTCATTGCGATGGAGCTTTGAAGCCCAAGGTCAGTTCTTAGCCACTAATAGATTATGACTGGTCCGATGTCTCAGCTTCCCTTTGGTTATCACCGATTGTTACCAAGGTGTGGATGAGTCGTGGCTGTGCGAGAAAGTTTTACCCCATCTCAACTATTCATTGTCCGTAATTTACCTCCGTATTGCACACTTTCGTATTCGGTACCGCTGCCCACCGGGGCCCGTCACACTTGGTTTTTCCACCTTCAAGTTCTCTCCTCTTCTTTTTCTTCCTCCCCGTCGCAGAGAGCCGAAGCGACCGATCGCTCTTCCAAGTTCTGAATGCGCTGTAATTTATTTCCTGTCTTTCTCCTCTTTCTCCGACCTTGATAAACGGACCTCCTCCCCAGCGGGCAACGTGGGATCGGTGCTCCTTTGTGTACAATCGCTGTCGTCAGCTTTGTCTCGAACTTGACCCCTCCGCCATACAATCAATGTCCCCTGCAAGTGTGACCTGGTAAAATTGGGTACCCGCCAAGTGCCAGGCAATCGTTTCTCACAGCTGCACTGTTACTACGGAAAAAGTAGATCTGACAACCCTTCCTGGCCTTGCCAACAAGCTCTGCTTCTTCCTTCTTCCCAATTACTGGCATCACTCGCTTGCACGGCTTCCCCCTGCACCGGTCCCTGTTGCAAGTACCGTACAACAACGGAAGCGCTGGCCGTTCATTGATCCGTTAACCCCAGGGCGGCTCGGCTTGCCTTACTTATCCCCTCAATTCACACTGCGCGGCGAGTACGACGCTTCCTATATCCCCTCAGAGTATTACCTCCCCCCTTGGACAGTGTTGTCCGGTCTCTGCCGCCATTGTTGGACGGCGTAAATAGCCTCTCCCTTTCTTCCGAGACCCCTCTGTCTCTTTTTAAGATACATGGCAGGCGTGCAACTGCAACAACCCAGCATGACTGACTACCGATTGCCGCTCCATCAGCCACCACCTGCTCGGAAACCGGTTCCTGGGATGCATGCTGGTTATCCATTCCAGTCCTATGATGGACCTCATAAGCAACAGCTTTCTCCTCACCCTTCCCTCACTCACAATCGGGGCCGGATGCCTTCGGCCAATGCGTCACCCTATATGGCTCAGCAGCAACCCTACTCCAATACCCCTTCGCCACATCATACCATGACTTCTACTCCTAGTTACCCTCCCTCGAGAAGATTGTCGAGCGCGACGACGTCCACGAGCTCGACTGGCAACGCTGCGGGTCACTCCGCCGTTTCCGATATCCGCAGAAGCACGTCATCGCGTTCCGCCAACTCTCAGCTGGGTTATGTTGCTCTGATGCGGAGGCAGAAGGCCACAGTGTGGTGTGATCGAGCACAACTGGAGGATCCCCGCCTCCGGGCCCAGAAGCTTGCCGACAAGAAGAGAGCGTACCTTGAAGTCCATGGCGCAGGCGCCGGTGGACGGGCGAGTACCCTTGGAAGCGGTAAAATTAAACACTCCAAGGGAGGCACTGATTTCTCACCCTCAAACCTCGTGTCGGCTACTGTTCCCGTACGGCTCAGTGCTAATGAAGTGGGGGATGCGGATGAGGATGCACACAGCGATCATGGATTTCCTCATCGTCGCACTGGCAGCGGTCGCAGCTCTTTGGGAAGCAACCACCGTTATCCCAGTGGCTATCAGCGGACGCCCCAGGGCACCCTGGGAAGTAGCAGCACTCCTCCGAGCGAGAAGACGGATTTGCCAAATGTCACGGAGCATCCGCCGGCGGAAAGCACCGAGGAAAAGCAAGTCAAAGATGACGCCGCTACCACCTACAGCTTCGAGGCCGCAGATGAGGACAATTTTGGGAGCGTAGGGGAGATGGCTGCCCCCAGTGCAGCTACCACGGCGGCCGAAAAGGCGAGGAGGGCGGACGAACTAAGACGGCGGGGCAGTGTAGACGATCGAACGAGCACGATGACCAATGTCCGACTTTTTGTTGCAAATCCAGACCTCAGTGATTAGTGGCACCTTGTATCGTCATATATCGCATACATCTTTCGGATCTATACTCACGAAAATACCCAGCTCGGCTGAAGTTCGGCAAGCAGTCCGACCTCATGCAGTTTATGCCAACCCTTTTGTTTTCTTTCTTCTCTCTGTTTCTACATTCCCCTTCTGTGTTTCTTCTCCCCAGGTTAGCTCTCGGCGAGTAGTGCTCGAGCCCGGCCTGGATCCTGGGGCCCCATACCTCGGTTTTTGTGCTGCGTGCAGGCAGCCTGATGCATTGCGCTTCTTGTTCTGTTTTATTCCCCTCACTGCATGTTTTGGCGCCTGTGCTTCTAAAGCATTGGGCTGCGTGCTACTGGTCTTGCATTAGTAGCACTTTGGGCGTCTTTTATGGATTTACGAGCAGTTAGTAATAATAATATTGTCTGTACATACTCTGCAACTTGTGCTATTAGTGGTGTATCGATTCAATTTGTGTGTAAAGTTGCAAAATTTAGTATACCCTTAGCAAACTAAGTTGAGCTACATCATTCAACAGACTAAAATCTAGTAACCTAATAGGAACATTGAAGCAATGAACAAGTCTCAAAGCAAAGCAAGTAGATCATAGGAAAGTACGTACTCACTTGTTAACCATCATTCACTCCCCATCTTACATAATCCCCCACGTGCCCCTGACGCGAAGCAGTCGCGCCCGACAATCCAATTAACGCGTTCCCGACTCAACAACCAATCTCTCCGGTGACATACCAGACCGAGGATCCTATATTCTGTCGCGGAATTGCTTTTCCATTAAATTATCTCTATTGACATATTATTATTATTACTAGTATTCTACGAGGTGAGACTGTACGTTGTTTGAGTCATTGAGGGAGTTCTGTCATTTTCCTTGTTCCTGGTGAACCGAACGAACCGACTCAACCCAACCCGATTTGCTCAATGTGTGAGAGTACTTTCTACCCTTGATTCCAGCCCCCGGTTTACTTCAACCTCATCTTTAGAGTTATCTCGAGTAGTCATTTCCCGGGTCCATCCCCCAAAAGAGAAAGAAGGAAGGAAGGAAGGAAGGAAGCAAACGACAGAAAATGGAGGTCTCGATGGACACAAGTCCAGCCGCCCTTTCTCCCCTCCCCCAGTCACAATCACAATCGCAACAGCCATCATCAACAGCGACATCTACAGCATCCTATCCTGCATCTCCGACCACCTCCAGGAAACGTTCGGTCCAAGATATCGACGCACAGACGGCGTCAGCGACCGCGACTTCTAACCCCGCCGATAAAAGAAGATCCCCAACATATACCGACAAAGAAAACCAGGAGAATGCTGATCCCTCGATACAAAGTTCTACACGTGTATCTCCTGTCTTGGAGATGAGCCACGTATTAATTGTAGGTGGGGGCGCGAAGCCCAATGATGAGGTCCCGGTACGGAATACGAAGGAGGCTACGCTGGGGGGATCAGTTCCCAGTCCAGGATCAACCCATTTGTCGACGGATGCGGGCACGGATACCCCTGCCACTAAGAAGAGGAAGCTCTCTCCTGCGAGTAAGGAGGCTAGGCAACAGGAGAAAGAAGCTAAGCAGCAGGAAAAGGAGGTCAAGGAACGTCAAAGATTAGAAGAAAAGGCAAAGAAAGAAGAGGAGAAGAGAGTGAAGGAAGAGGAGAAGAAAAAACGGGACGCAGAGCGAGAGGAAGAACGTAAGCGGAAGGAGGAGAAAAAGAAGGCGAAGGAGGAGGAGAAGGCCGTGAAAGAAGAGGAAAAAAGGAAAAAGGAGGCAGCCAAAGAGGAGGAGAAGCGAAAAAAGGAGGAAGAGAAATTGAAGAAGGAGAGAGTAAGCTTCCTACACCGACAACTCAGGCCCGCATGTATGGCTCGTCTAACAGTTCACTCGTAGGCTCAACCTAAGCTGAACGCCTTCTTCGCGAAACCAAAGCCTCCTATGCAGCCCTCAAGCTCAGCGCTTACTGCGTCGCCCAAGAAGTCGTCTGGGGGCGATGGCAGCACAAATGAACCCGCTCATGAAGCGGGCACTGTGTCAGATTATCAACGAGCATTTCCTGAATTCTTCCTACAGTCTCATACTAAAGTCGCCCCACCACATATGTTTCAACGTGATTCAGAGGCCCTTCGACAAATGAGAGGGAAGCTTGATGCGTCCATGAAGTCGTCTAATAGCTCGGAAGAGGCTCTTGTATTTCGGCCCTCGGAAATTTTCAACTTGATGCCATACAAGCGACGGCGGGGAAGACTACCTGCTTCTGTCAGGGAAATCCTCCAACAGATGCAAAGCCTGAATGATCAAGCAGGGACGTCGGAGGCTGTTCAGCGACAACAGGGCCTTCTGAAAGAGGTCCGAATGAAATCTCTTAAGTTTGGTGAAGATGTCCGACCCCCCTATCAAGGAACGTACTCTAAGCCCCTGTCCGAATCGTCGGCCAATAAGATGATGCGGAACCCCTTCCACCGCGGCTTACCAGAGACGAATTACGACTATGACTCCGAGGCTGAATGGGAGGAGCCGGAAGAAGGCGAGGAACTCGACTCGGAGGAGGAGGAAGAAATGAGCGAAGACGGCGAGGATGACATGGATGGCTTCTTGGACGACGAGGACGACCAATTGGTTGATGGGAAGAGACGTCTTATCGTTGGCGATCTAGAACCCGTCTGCACTGGCATTCAATGGCACGATCAGGGTATGAAACCAGAGTTCAAGGCATACAGGGTCGAGACCATATCAGATGCAGTGTCGTTACCTATTGACCCATTCTCAACAGCGTATTGGCAAAAACCTAAGACATCGGAGCCAGCTCAGACCAGTGGTGCGGGACGGCCATCGCTTCACTCTTTCCTGGGTAACCCATTTCCAGGGAGTGCGTCGACGCAGGACGGCAGCGCACTGCCACTGTTGGGGCCCGGGAAATCCAAGCGACCCTTTCCATCGGAATTGCTGGCGGAGTTCAAGCAAGTTGTGGACGGAAGCGATCTATCGAAGTTAGGGTTGATTGAAATTCTGAAGAAAAGGTCAGTAAAGCAGGGTCCCTTCAGTTCCATCTGTCGCTAATGATAACCCTAGGTTTCCGAAGGTTTCCAAGGATGCTTTGAAAGACACATTGAACAGCGTGGCTACTCGGGTGGGACAGAAAGAGGCTGAGAAGAAATGGGTTTGCAAATAGTGATGGTATTGGAGGAGACATGACAACAAGCGTTCGATGTTCCGAAGAAAGACAACGCATGCCATGGATGGCTGGAGTTCTGGCGTCAGGTTCACCTTGGGTTGTGCCGGGAATAGACTGCCCTTGAGATTTATTGGTTGCGGGTGCTTCAGATCCTCAAGTATCAGTGGAATTGCATGAAGATTCGCAGCTACTGGTTTGTTTGCGATTGATGTGTAATGACGGCGATTGCTTTAGAGGGCCAGTGCAATGGGAGCTGGACGTTGATATTGTATATGGATATACTATACGGAGCTGGGTTATTAACTACTACATGAGCCACTATTTTTTTTTATCAATGATACCTCCTGCACATCTACAAGGAATGAATAAACCCTAACTCCGTCAGACCTTTGAGAAGAAGGTAGGGGAAACGAGTAAAAAGTAAAAATAAAAATAAAAAAAGCAATGAGACGGAAAGAAATAAAATAGAAAGGTGCTAACACCAGATTGCATCGAATAGTTCATTTTTCCCAACCAGAGCTGCAGTGTTGATGACACGGTAGGTGATCATGCAGTTCTAGACAGGAGCATGCGTGAGGTAGTATGAGTTGTTACAGAAGGTATGGCTATTGGAATGCAAACATGACTGTATTTCCTCAAGTGATTCAGCTGAGGATATCACCTGGACTAGACTGTTTTAGGGCTAGTCGGGGCAAGTTGTTCAGTGGCAGTTGAACACGTGCCAGTGGGGTTCTGGAGTCATTAGGAGGAATGATTAATACGAAACCGCGATGTTTGGTACTAGTTTATTTGTTGTTGCTGGGGCATTGATTGCTGTTGACTCCTTTAGTTTTCGTTTTCCTTTTTCCTTTTTTTTTTTTATTTTTGGGTTCGCTCTTTGCTGTCACTGCGGAGTAGTTTCGGCAGTACTAAAATGGAAATCTTCCTAGTTGCAAACATTCGGAGGAATTCCCACTATTCATACTATCTAATGATCCTTCTGGGAACAAGGCACCGTTACTAGTGGACCATTAGTATGTATCTCACCTCTCTTTGATGACAGAGGGAGGAGGGGGGAAGAGAAATTAAGATGCAGTTTCATGCATCCCAACCCCCAGAAACAAGAAATGGACCAGAAATCCCCTCCGATCCCTCAAGGCCAGCAGTAAGGGGTGGTTGGGCAACGAATCATGGGGCACGGAGGGAACCAACCGGAGCCATCATGCATGTATGCAGTGCCAGCGCATCACTGACTGTTTGACTCTTTCTCCTTAGATACTAGTACTTAGTTTGTACTCGTCCAACTAGTTCCAAGTGGTGGTACATTTCTGAACTGTACGTCGTCTTTCATTCGACTCGAGTTAATCGTGTTGCGATCGTCCTCTGCCTTTTTGTTTTCGTTTTAATATTTTTTTTCTTTCTTCTCTTTACTCTTTTTGTATTTTCCCCTTCCGTTGCTCTCCCGCCATCTGCCATTCTTAATACCTCGGAATGGTTGAGTAGAAGGCCCCTACACGGGACGGAGGAAGTGGGGGGCACTGTTCTTAGTATAGGTATTGATGATTCTGCAGCAGAACAGGAGAAATATGGTGGGATTTCAACAATAACTTTTTGTTCTTTGGTTTTTTATCTTCGTTTTGAAATAGATCACATCGAAAATGATATTTCATGGTACTTTGCGAATGTTTAATGTTCTTGTTCGGTTTATGGGGAGAGAGGATATTGAAGAAAAGAGAACCATATAGTACACACATACTCCGTATGTACGGAGTACATACTCCACATACACACGCACACAGGAAATGGAAAACTATCTTCCCTAAATAAAGTATTTTCCATAGTTCCCTCCAGTCTAGAGAGTCACACCAACGTTGCCTCACTTAGTCCAGTGTACGCCTGCAGTTGTTCCTCCACTGCATCCGTCCGATTCGAGTCACCGCCAGCCTGGCACTTGGCTCACGGTGGACAAATAGGAAAGCGTCGTGCTTGTTCGCTTGCTTATTCTCCGTCCCAACTTGACTCTATTGTTATTGCCCCTACTTTAGTGGCATACTCATACATGCACATTGCCAACAGACATCATCCAACCTGAACCAAAGAAAGTCTCCTTTCGTCACCTATTTCCCCCCTCCCTTCCGCGTTCGTCCAACCATTACAGGCCGAGTCACTCCAACGTACATCCAGACTAACCATACAGAATTCCCGGATTCTTTCGATTTGCTGGCAAGCAATCGCCCACTAAGGTAGTCCTTCTCTCTCACTTACGTCGGCCTTTCTTTCACACATTCTTCCCTCTCTCTCCCTCTTCTGCTCTCTGCATGTCATCCATCCCTCCGCCAATTCAGCCAGTTGTCTCTTATCGTCTGGACGAGACCGTCAGATCGGAGTTTATCCTCCTACTAATAAGCTCCCCATATTATTGATCTATTATTCCTATTTCTATCTTTCCATATTTTTTTATCTTTGATTTTTGATTTTTCTATTCTATGATCGTTTCTTTATTTGATTGATTGATTTTCTTCCTTGATTCTTCTATACTTGTCTCTTCTCTTACCACCACCACCCCA